>NC_090849.1:9879386-10144386 GCF_024217435.2 Syngnathus scovelli | reverse complement strand
AAGAGTGTCATTGCAAAACACATCCCTAAGACCTGTCAACAAAAACAAAAAAACAATGTGATCATCCTTGCTGAAGATTTTAGTCATGCTTAAGCTATTGTTAGTCCAAAGGGGTTTAATATTTCTGCTGTTTTCATAAAATGCTTCATGTACGTACACATTGGATGGATGGGTGGATGGATGGATGGATGGATGGATGGATGGATGGATGGATGGATGGATGGATGGATGGATGGATGGATGGATGGATGGATGGATGGATGGATGGATGGATGGATGGATGGATGGATGGATGGATGGATGGATGGATGGATGGATGGAATTGTAATATTGTAATAATATTGTGGTAGATACTATATTGATAATTTACCTCAATAATGCAGAGGACAATTACAGAAATCCCAATGCTTAGAAAATTGTCTTCAAACCAGCTCCTCATCTTGTCCAAACAACCCTGAAAACCCAAAGCACACTATTTGGACTAAACTTGGAAGAAAAGGAGGAGTCTCTTGCTGAACTCGTCAAACGGTAACTGTACCACTGGTCTGTACTGTCGGTCTTGTGAATCAGTGCAGTCTTGAAGGCAACAGGAATCGGGTACATTATCTCCCCAGTCTGACACGTTGTGCACCCCACAACAATCAAACTGAAACAAAATGTTCAACTGTGAATTAATCTGATTCAGTGATTCTCAAACTTTTTATACCATTTACCATTAAAAAAAAATACTTGGCTACCCAAGTACCACCATAATCAATGGTAAAATAGAGCAGCGGGATATGCCTTAGTGTTCAATGAAAATACATTTTTCCTAAGATGTTTTTACTGTATATTGTAAGCCATTCTAATATTACATTTTAAACATGAAACACTGTTTAAGAGCGATTTTGTTAAACTACATAGAAGTTAATAAAAAACACTTCAATAAAAGTTCAAACCAAATAGTTCTTGATGTTTAAATCCAAATGTATTTGACTTGGAATATGAAATACAACTGAGCTAGTAAGTGATTCTACCGCTAGAGGGAGCCTGTGTGGTATGCATTCCACACTTAGAGAATAAGTGTGATACAAGGTGTACAAGTGAAGTTCCAGCACTGGCGTCAGAAAAGAGATTTCAAATTCCAAGTCACCCCGTGCAGTCTAATGCTGTTTTGCACCACATCTACAGCCAGTACTAGAAAACAAAATTCCGGGATCTTCCGTAGCTCCATCACTATGGTCAGCTTGATTGTTTACACATCTTCAAAACGCGTCTCTTAAATCACCCCTTTGAGCTCAGGAAAGTGCAAAAAAATCAAATGGAGCGAGGTCAGGTGTATAGGGAAGGTTACTCCAGCACAGCAATGTTCTTTTTGACAAGGAACTGTTGGATGCTCAGGGATGCGTCGTAAACCTACTAGTTGTCCTGCTGTAACTATTACTTGTTCTCACGTTCTAAATGAAACAAATGCCGTATGATTTGTTTGTTGACGTGCTGGTTAAGTGTCTCGTCCACACTGTAGGGAACAAAGTGGGGTCTTGTTTGTGTTTGAAATATCTTTTGTGGTACCAGTCTTGAAACTTTTCTAACACATTATTAGTTGGTCTGATTTGTGTCTCACCTTGTTTTGAACCAGATCCCATTCACTGTGCAACTTGTCTGCGTGACTCCCATTTGCTTCCTTCAATCCGTTGTTCAGATCACGCTCCACCCATTCGGAAATCTAATGTAGTGAAATGTAAATTATTGGCATCACACTTGATGGCACACAATAATGGAAGTTAGAATGTGTTCTGGGTGTGGCCTCACAGTTTTTTCGTAGAGGAGAAGCAAACACGCAGCAATCAGCTCCACTAGGAGCAGGAAGAAGAGCATCAAGAAGAACTGACAATAGAAACAGATGTGTTAATGTCACTTTTTCAACCGCATTCATTCGCGGCATATTTGAAAGGAAATATTTGCAAATTCTGCTTTGGCCTTATCCAACATTTAAATTTTAATTGTAAGATGTAAATATAGAACAAGGTAAAGTCAATGCTGAACAACAGAGAAACTACAGCAGCTGGTGCTCAAAATTTACCCACCTAAAAAACCTTGCATAAATTGCTTTGTTCAACCATTATCATTAGTAAATGATCTATTTTTGTTTGTTTGTTTGTTTGTTTGTTTGTTTGTTTGTTTGTTAATTTTACAAAATTATGGGAAAACATTTTGGTGGCACAAATGTTGAGCCAACAATAGCAACGCAATGCGGATAACTGATAAATTTTCAAGCAACGCCTTTTAACCTCAAAATGTCATATGACAACATGACTGTCACACCAACAAACTTATTGTTTGGTGACCAAGGAGTTTTTCCCCATTATATTAAAATATATGAATAATTTTTTAAAAGTACAGTATATATGTGTGTGGTACCGTCAGTAGGAGGCAGCGGTTCTCCTTCAGAGCTCCCAGGAAGCCCAGGAAGGAAACACACGAGATGATGATGCCACTGATCAGCAACATGTTGGCTATATTAAACTTGGCCAAGGAAGGTGTGAGTGCCGTCAGTTTGAAGTTCACCATCATGAACACGCCGAAGCCCAGCACAGCCACGCCTGACATCTGCCACAGCAGAACAATTACTTCAGTAGGGGGCTCATCGTCAATTACAAATGCTTTACAACCTTGTACTCACCTCAACAGTTAAAGATAAGCAGTACAGAACTGTATTTCTTTGGACTTGGAGGCGAGGCTTTTGAACATTTTTCACACTTTATCAGGTCACTTAACCCTCAAATCTTATTTGAGTTTACTACCTTTTCACTCTGTGGTCATTTTGGCAACATGTAGTCTGTATTTTTTATTTTATTTTTTTATATATAAATCTTGTAGTTGAAATTTGACCTTTCACAACAAACACATACGAAGGCAGCTGCACCCTGGAATGGTTCTAGTTTCATCCATAATAGTGTTACAAACTAAAAATGGTGCAAATTTAGTTAAGAGCCATTTCATGGTAGATTTTTTTTTTTTTTTTTTTTTTTGCTTTTAGCCATGCAAATGCTAATTCATATATGTGTGTGTGTGTGTATGTGTGCGCGCGCGCGTGTAAAGCTTAAAAATAACACATATTCTGTAAATAGTGTAGTACAGAAATTATGGTTTAGGTACAAATATGTGACTCATGAATAACAAATACTAATTCAGTGAACACAGTAAGTTCTTTACGTAATGGCTTGGATATGACATATTTGTGAAACCACAACACAAGAACAAATGAATAATTGAGACATACGTACAAAACAAAGAAAGTTGGCGACACACATGGTGTACTTTAAACACTTGAGGCATCTGTGGGTCATGGTCTGATGGCTCTGTTAAGACAGGTCACAAAATGATGAAAATATCAATAGAAAAACAGGGAACCTTTTTTATGTATTAAGAATAATGTTTGTTTGTGGTCTTCACAAATGAACAGTCACACTTGGGGTGTTGTGGGTGGGTGGGGAGGGGTTGATTTAGTCTCATCTCATTTCCTGTCTTTTCTACCAAGTTTACAAAGAGAAACTGTCTTTCAAATGTAATATGGACATTTAGTGTTTATTTTACTTATTAGAAAAATAACGAGTATCACAACATTTAGGTCAAAAGCTGTTTTAACTGACAAAATTAGAGCCACGCATGGAACAATAAATAAGGATAATGTTTTAAAAATACTCAGACCTAATTATTAATACTATAAAAAAATAACTGTTTTTGGATGCCGCTATTTCAGCATTATTTTAAAAGAACTCTGACTGTCAATGCTGTACATTACAAGTTTTATTTCATCTTCAGAAGTATAAAGCTACACAGAATAGATTATAACATACGGAATAATACGAAAATTTTGACATGTCATTGGACGAAGATGACTGTAGCGTAGCCTCTAGACTAAAAAAAAATACAAAAACTCTTACCTTTTTAGAAAACAATCATGAATTATTGATGTTTTCGAGAACTCTGCTGGTGCTTACACTTCCCCTTCTCTTCGTACTCAGGGCTGTGTTGTACCTCATGGGGCTGACAACTCTGTCTTACTTCCTCTTTCTAAATGTTGGGTGGAAAATGTATGACTGAGAAACTTCAGCAGAAACTAAACCAAAATAACACGACATAGTTGATTTATTTTTAAGTGGCAACAAGAATCTGTAAAGCCTGTTTCAGGCCCAATTTTGTATGTATGTATGTATGTATGTATGTATGTATGTATGTATGTATGTATGTATGTGTGTATGTGTAAGTGTGCGTGCGTGCGTGCGTGCGTGCGTGCGTGCGTGCGTGCGTGCGTGCGTGTGTGTGTGTGTGTGTGTGTGTGTGTGTGTGTGTGTGTGTGTGTGTGTGTGTGTGTGTAAAAAAATATTTCTTTAGGCCTAACCACTTAAAAGCAGATTTTATTAGGCAACCACTGTGACGATCATTGGGACTTTAACTTTTTAACTTTAAGTTGTGGCCGCTAAGAATTGTCATCACTTTTTCCGTGGCTGTTTTGAACAAACAACACATTTTGTCTCTTTGATGAAGTTCAAATTCATTGAGCAATGGCACCGCTATTAAGAAAAAGTACTGTATAACAATAGAAAATTGTTTTGTTTGACACACAGTAAGAACGTGAATGCCAGTCTCTCATTATTTGCACAATGACATAAGAGTGGAAGAGCTGAATCATAAGACACTGATGTGGTGAGGAACTGGAACAAAATGAAGAAGTCATCTGTTCTCAAGCACACAGTAACTATTAACACTTAAAAGAATAACTGAAATGCTATACGGTGTGGAAGTGTTTAACCACACGCAAGGTTCTGAGTTGGATTCTTAGCTATGGATTTGTGTTTTTAGCTTTTCCACATTCTGAAAACATGCAGGCAAAGTTGGCTGGACATTCGACAAGATAGATTTATTGCACAAAACGAATTAAACATTCCAAAAGTGTCCCCTGTTTTTGGGATGTAGCAACTTGAAATATGTCTAGTAAATGTATTAAATGCTCCGTGATACGTATTCTGACTTGAGATCAAGAAATATATACAAACTGTTTATGCGCAAGGGCAACATTACATGGGTGAAATCTTACTAAAATCTAGTAGTAACAAATTGCGTCTCAAGCATCAAGTACAGTAGCTACATTTCTCCAGAAGAGAATGACAGCTGTTTGTTGTAATATTGTACACTACTTCCATCTAGTGGACGAATATTTAATGCCGTGATCATTCTACTCAGCACCAATTTATATTACTGCTTGACTATGACCAGCCACATCTACTGATTTAAGTGATTTCTCTTTTTGGTTCAGCTTTTTTTTTCATGACGCAACCATACAGAGTCCAAATTACTGACCTTTAACCTCTTGTGAACAAGACCTCGAGTTATTTGAATTCTTCCAACAGGGATATGAACGAGCTCCTTCTTGACCTGGAGAGGACACTCCAGCCATTTCTGACCGAGGACCATGGTCTCAGATTCAGAGGTGCAAATTTCCATCTCAACGATTTCACACTTCCCTGTAAACCGCTCCAGTGAGAGTTTAAGAAGAATGAAACCAGAAGCAGCGCATCATCTTCAAAATGCAGAGATGCAATTTATTTATTTCCTTATGTTTGTTTTTTGTCACAGACATACAAGCACATTTTGAGTTTTTAGTTTTAATTGAAACATTAAGCTTTAATATCTATATCAAGAGTCACCATTCATTTCTATATATTACTCCTTCACTTCAAATTTATTCGTTAATGTTCAACATTTAAATTTACTTTTAATAGTTATACAGTGTGCCCTCGCTACTTTGCATTTCAGATCTTGCTGCGTCACTCTATAGCGGGTTTTTATTTGTGACCATAACGTTGTTATTAACAGTTTTGTCTCGCTAATTCAAGTAATGATTTATAGAAGTATAACGCGCACGTGAGCGCACACGCACGCACACGCACACGCACGCGCGCACACACACACACACACACACGCACGCGCGCACACACACACACACACACACACACACACACACACACACACACACACACACATACACACACACACACACACACACACACACACACACCTATTTGGGAGGCTTGCAACATAAAAGTGAGGTAACACTTTCCAGTATTTATATTTAAGATTTAATTCTACCATTTATTTTTAATATTCAAACTCTCAAAAATTCACACCATTTTTCACACTTTTTGTAAAGTTCGTCTGTTATTTTCAGCATTTTCCAAAAAGTACACCATAGTGCGCAGACAGAGAGAATAAATCTTCCTTGCACTAGGCGGAGCTCACAGCAGAGTTTCATAGTGTACATGAAGGCGAAAGAAAAAACAAAACATGAGTTAATCCTTTGATGCTGTCTGGAAAGGGGTCTTGCTAATTACACGAACATGATATTCTATTAGGTGATATGCTAATGTTACGACGGCTCGGTGACTTGGGCAGCATGAAAGCTTTTGGCTGACAAATTTCATCTTGTTCCAAATTATACGACCTACCGTAGGTGTGGCTCCTGGGGACACCTCCAACACCGGTGCTGTCATTTCTCGATCAAATATGACTTCATTTTTATATGCTTTACGGCCACTTTCCAGCCACCACAGGCACAGTGGGCTTTTATGTGCCTGTGCCCTAGTTCACAAAGGGGAGCCCTGGAACATTTTCTGTTTACACTTTTACTGTGATAACCTTTTCCTCGCTGAATCACTGGCAATGCTATGTAGCAGTGCTACCTTTCCTCTGCCACTAACATGTCACAGTCGGGTGTAGCATGGAGCAGGACGACCAAGTGCAGCTTGGACCAGGGTTTATTGAAGCAACTCAAAAGGCAAACTGACATGACTTAACAATAACTTAACTGACTGGGACGTGAAACAAGACAGCAGGATATGACGGCATCAAGACAGTACGACAACCCCGAACGACAGCAACCAAAACCAATGATCCGACAGGGACTGAGGGGCAGACAGGACTTTTATACACGACAGGTAACGAGAGGCAGGTGGGAACAATCACACTGATCATGGGCACACAGGAGGGGAGGGGCGAGCACACAGACAGAAACCAAGACAACAGACACATAGTGGAGCAGTTGGGGACGAGACGTGACAGAACCCCCCCAAATCCCCTTCCCAATCATGATCAATTAGAACGACGTCCTTGCAGGACTTTGTTGCGCTCTTTTGAATTCTATTTTCATTCTTGATTATGAAAATGAAAAAAGACTCCACTAAGACTCAATCAATTGTTTGTAGACAGAATCTCAACTTCAAGGTGATCGAAAATATGACTGTAACTATTGCTGATGTAATTGAATGTATTACCATAGAAATCGACATGGGAAAAAAAAGAAATGTAATTGTTAGTTGTGTTTATCGAGCTCCTGGCTCCAGCATTGACATTTTTAAGGACATTATGGAGGGATTATTAGCCAATACAAACCAGAAACTGAACTTCATCTGTGGTGATCTCAATATAGATCTTCTGAATCCCAACAAACATAAACAGACTGACGAGTTCTATGATACATTGTTTAGAATGTGTCTCTTGCCCATGATCACCAGGTCTAGCAGAGTAACATCACATTGTGCCATTCTCATTGATAACATATTCACAAATAACTTGGAAAACAATATCATTAGTGGGTTATTGCTGAATGACATAACTGACCATTTGCCTGTTTTTGTGGTTTATGACTGTGATTATAATAATGTAAAGGATGGAAGTAACGTTTACAAGAGGGTGAGAACATCAGAATTCCTGAGTGCTTTTAGAGCAGATGTATTGACGGAAGATTGAAATTGTGTGCATAATGAGTGTAATGTAGACATAGCATATGATATATTCCTAGAAAGATTTATGTTATTGTATGATAAAAACTGCCCACTAAAGCAATGCTAAAGAGGTGCAAGAAGGATTACTACAGCAAGTTAATAGAAAAAAATAGAAACAATAGTAAAGGGATATGGAAGGTTTTAAACAGTATTATCCGGAAAGGAGCTGCTAACACAAAGTATCCTGAACGCTTCATGGATAATGACAAGACCATAAACAAAATGGAAGATGCGGTCACTGATTTGAATGTAGGACCGAAATTGGCTGAGGATATCAGTGACCCGTCGATGGAGCAGGCAAGAGCAGTAGAAGATGGTATTGAAATTAATCCAAGTTCAATGTTCTTGAGAGCGGTTGATGAGAAAGAAGTTTTAGATATTATAAAATCTTGCAAAAATAAAACATCTACAGATGGGAATGATGTTGATATGGCCTTAATTAAGGAAGTTGTTGATGGAGTAGTAAATCCTCTGACATACTACATCTGTAATTTGTCCTTTAAAACAGGTACCTTCCCAAGCAAAATGAAAATGGCTAAGGTTATTCCACTGTATAAAACAGGAGATAAACATCTCTTTATAAATTATAGATCTGTTTCTCTATTATGTCAATTCTCTAAAATCTTGGAGAAGCTTTTCATTGTGAGACTAGATAGCTTCACTGAGATATACAACTTGTTAACTGACAGCCAATATGGATTTAGAACAAATAGATCAACAACTATGGCACTTGTGGATTTGACAGAAGAAATCACTTACAGTATTGACAATAAGGAGTATGCGGTAGGAGTATTTATTGATTTGAAAAAAAGCTTTTGATACCATTGACCATGACATATTATTGTATAAAATGGAAAGATTTGGGATGAGAAGTGTAGTATTGAGCTGGTTAAAAAATTACATTACTAACAGACAACAGTTTGTTAAGATGGTTAATCATATATCACCATGCCTAGACATTACCTGTGAGGTCCCACAGGGGTCAGTGTTGGGCCCCATATTATTTATTCTGTACATAAATGATATTTGTAAGGTGTCAACTATCTTTGAATGTATTATTTTTACGGACGGAACCAGCATCTTCTGTTCTGGTAATAACTTAAAGATACTATTGGAGACCATTACAATTGTATTGTCCAAACTAAAAATATGGTTTGACATTAATAAATTACACTGGGCAACAATTTTTTACTTTTTGAATGTTGTCTTGATTTTTACAACTGATTTAGGGTAGTTTTGCGCTGCTGAATCAGGAAATAACATCCATTTGTCTCCATCAGGTCAGGTTTTTGTGCCAAGTTGATTTGAAAAAATCAGATCTTGTGACAAAATCACAGTTTTTCACTACCAGAACAAATGCCTTCCAAGCTTCCAGTTCCACTTCGTTCATTGAATTTTCGAACTCTGGATCTCTGATGAGCTCATGGATCTGAGGACCGTCAAAGATGCCAGCTTTCAACTTTTCCATGGTTAATCCTGGAAAAGCTTGGCACGAGTAAGTGAAACAGTCACCATCCTTGTCCAGAGCCTTGGTGAACTGTTTGATTAAGCCAAGTTTGATGTGCAGAGGTGGGAAGAGTATTCTGTCTCTGTCCACCAGAGGGTCGTTGATGACGTTCCTCTCCTTACAAGGCACCGATTCCTCCCGCACAGGCCAGTCCTTCTTCGTGTAATGCTGAGCACGGTCTCTACTATCCCACATGCACAAAAAACATGGGTACTTGGTGAAGCCAGACTGTTGTCCCAACAAAAAGTTCACCATCTTCAGGTCAACACAAATAAACCACTTATGCTGATCATAGCCAATTTTCTCCAGTACGTACTTCACTGCATACTTCTCCTTCAGCGTAGTCGAGTGGGCGATAGGTACAGAGGCAAACAGGTTGCCGTTGTGTAACAGAACACATTTCAGTGATCCCTTACCGCTGTCAATGAAGAGTCTCCAATCTTTGGGTTCGTACTGTGACACACCAAGCGTGAGCAGAAGCTGGGCAATATTTGCACAGTACACCAAGTCCTTCTCCTCAGAGAAAAAAACGGAGATACTCTCGATGCCTATTGCGGTAGAAACTGATACGAGCACTGTTAGAGAGTAGGTTTTTTTCTTTCAATCTGGATGCCAACAATTCGGCAGAGTCCTTTGACAAGCTGAGGTCGCGAACTACATCATTCAACTCGTTTTGGGAAAATGGATGTCGAGCATCATCTTCATGTTCTTCAACACTGGAAACATCTTCGTCACTAATTTCAGGAAGTTCTCCGCAGATAGGCACTGGAATTTCATCACAATGAGCTACAGGACGACGTGCTGATTGAAGATCAGGATACTTGAGGCTTCCTCGGTTCTTTCTGTTGATACCGGTCACATCAACAGCACAGAAGTAGCAGTCAGCGACATGGTTTGTCGGCTCCCTCCAAACCATAGGAATCCCAAATTTCAGACTCCTCTTGCCATTGGTCCATCCACACAGAGTCTCAGTGAATGCCTTGCACACTATGTGTGGTGCCCAGGCTTTATCCTGGTCACCAAGTTTAATTCCGAAATATGCATGGTAAGCACACGTGGCCATATCTTGACCTGATTCAGCAAAACCAATGTTATTTTTGGATTCAGCGCATCAGATTCGTCCTAAATCAGCTGAAAAAACTCAGACAACAAATTTGTTGTTGACCTGTGTTATCATTGAATGTAGACAAAACCATACTTATGTCATGCTGTCGTGTTTTGTTTTTGTCACTTCCTGTTTTATTGTTGTAACTCTCCTCTCGTTCCATTTCATGTGTCCTTCCTCTGTGCGTCCGATCACGTGACTTCCCTGATCCCAAGTGTCTGCACCTGTGTCGTGACCCAATTGTCTACACCTGTGTTCCCCTTCTTCTGTGTGTATATAACCTGCGTCTTTCCCCTTGTCTGGTGCCAGTGCGTCTTGACCTTGTCATGAACACCAGCTATCACGAACTCACAGAAATTCCTCGCGAGATCCTAGAGAGAAGATACCTTTTGCCCGGCTCTGTGATTTGTTTAGTTAGGGTTTTTTGCCAGAGTATTTTTCCCTCAGTTTGAGGCGCCTTTTGTTTGCTGTCTCCAGCCCTTTTTTTCCCATCGTTTTGAGGCGCTTTGTTTTTTGCCTTTTGTCCCTCGTCTTGAGGCGCCTTTTGTTTTTTGTGCTGCCTTCCGTTGAAGAAAATAAAACACCTTTGGTTGGAACTCTACATTCGAGTCCTCTCCCTACTCCAAGCCTGACAACTGATGGTATTGGAAACCGTAAAATAGATACACAGGTTCAAGTAACAATAGATAATGTCAATATTGAACAAGTTTATGAGATCAAATTTTTAGGAGTAATATTAGACAATAAATTATGTTGGAAACCTCATATAAGATACGTTAGAACCAAAGTAGCAAGTATTGCAGTACTGTGCAGTGCAAAACGTATTCTGGAGCAGAGAATGTTGTATACCCGTATTGTTGTCTTGTTTTACAATATTTGACTTATTGTGTGGAGATATGGGGAAATGCATACATAAGCACTTCAAAATCATTAATTATACTACAGAAAAAAGCTATGAGAATTGTTCACAAGGTTGGATTTTGAGATCATACAAATAATTTGTTTTTAAAATCAAACACTTTAAACCTGATGGACTTATTCAAATTTAGACTGGCACAGATATTGTATTGAACAAAGACTCAAAAACTCCCAGGGAACATTAAAAAATGATTTATTGAAAAAGATAAGGGATATAATTTGAGAGGAAAAGGTAACTTTGATAAGGAGTATGCTGGCACCAATCTCAGGAGCAGGTGCATATCATCCTGTGGAGTACCTGTGTGGAATGGATTAGACGATAAAATGAAGGAAAGCAGAAATATAGTTCTATTTAAAAAAATGTATAAAGGAATGATATTTGCAAATTACCAAAAAGAGAAAAAGGTGACTACTGTTAAACCTTTGGATTATAAGATGTTTTTGTTGTTTTTCTTTTGTTCTTTTGTAGTTTTAATGTTCTCACTTGGAACTAAGTGATGGATAGGGGTAGGACATGATAAGCCTAGGCTTCTTCCTACTCCTTTTCGAACAGTGATATATATTGTTTGTTTTTTGTTGTATGTTTTTTATTGTTTTTATTCTTTAAATCATGTTCGAAATAAATAAATCATTCATTCAATCACGATTTCACTCGATCAAAGTTTTACCCCAAATGCATCCAGTAAAGCTCCATTTAAACATAAAAACATAAAACAGCTAGCCCCCACCCTCACCCACTGTCTCTCAGTATCTGTAGCATTGTTTCCGAAAGGACAGAAGGTTACAGTTTGTTTTACTAACACTGGTGTCACTATTCTCCCTGCTGTCGTCACTCATACTAGATGCAGTGGAGGAATGTGCACGTCAGCCATGACTTCCCACTACCTCTGTTAGTTGGATCCGCAGCCAACTGTCACACCTGCTTCTTGCCCAAGCAGTAGGCCTCCTAGTCAGCTTTTTATTTACCTCAAAAGCTCATGCTACACAACGTGTGATGTAATTTGCTCATCTATCTATAAAATCAGTATGTGCGCAGAGGGAAAACAGAGCCCATTCAGGTTCCGATCGGGATGAGTGATGACTGCAGCCTATTGGAGCTTTGTAAGGACACTCGTATGAGGAATTCGTCAGAGACGTGAATTGTGATGTCCTGATACTGGACTCACAGACGTGTCCAAGGCCACACACAAATCGCATTGTATATGGAACTTGGAAAAGTGTGCAGTTGTTGCGGACATAAAATGCAGGTTTGTGCGTTATAGCAATTAACTTCTGTAGCGAGAGCATGTAAGAGATGTATGTGTACTTGTTGACTAGGGACCTATAAAGGAGACGAACAGACTGGATTTGTAAACTGATAGAAAGCTGTGGTTTGTTTTCCAGGGCAGAATAAACCCTGCACATCTTGGGGACCCGGGTAGTCGACCCTGATCCCTGGAGAAGTAAAGAGATGTTATAATGTTATTAAAAATAAAACAGAGAGAATTTCAAAGCCAATGTTATTGACAAAGAAAAGGAAGATGTTACAATGGATGTGAACCAGGATATAGTTTACAGGTGATAGTATGTATAACTAAAAAGAAAGGAGGAAAGGAAAAGAGTGCTTGTTACTTGAAGCTTTACTGCGAGTTTATTGTGTTTAGTGTTCATGTGCATTTACAAATAGAGTAAAACAAAAGAAGTTCTTTTCCTGTTTTACTTTGAACTCAATATGAAAGTGAGATGGACTTGCTTGCCCGAATGTGGCCTACTCTCAAAGCCACTATTACAATTAGCTTTGGTGTTTGCACAACACTCTAATGCCCATATTGACTGGAATGCCACCGAAAAGAGTGCAGCCTGTTATAAAAGATGTTTTTTTCCTTTGCTACTTCCTGATTTAACAAGGATAGCGATCTGACTGGCAGGCTTGATTCTGGAAGGTACTTGTAGGCTATTTGGATCCTCACCAAAGTTTGTGGGATCTTCTCTGCCCCTATGTCAACCCACTGCAAAGTTGAGTGTTATGAATGGCACACAACCTCTGACCTTGATATGTTTTGAAAATGGTTTCTAGCGTGTGGCTAGACAGGAGGCTACCAAATTGGCACCCCCGCCATCCCTCTCCTCATTTTGACTCCCACACTCCTTCGACATGACGCAGCGTGGCCTGTACACACATCCTGCCTTTGTGGGCCAGGAATTTTAAGAATGTTGACTGTTGCCCTTCTCCCTTCTGTTGACCATCAAGGTGCTGCCCCCACCCGCCCCGCCCCACCCCCCCACCACCCCTTGATCCAAACTTAGCACCCGAGAGGTTTCTCAACACAACTGTCAGGGTGTTTGTATGGGTAAATTTGTGCACTGTGGTGTTTGTCCTCCCACAGCGACAAGGCTGCTTTGGACTGGAGTGACAGCACCTGCTCTTGGAATTCAAGTGGTGTGTCTAACTTAGAAGCCACAATTTCACTACCGTCAAGGATTTACCAGTTGAGCTTCTTTTCATGTGCAAATATACATTTGGCATTTTTTCTTTGATGGCTAAAACCTCTGACCTTGTAGTGAGGCAATTTGGTCAACAGCTGCTTCCAACAGTTTAAGTCAACAGGTTTCAAAAGGACACGCTGAACCAATATCAAAGAACTGGTGACAGAAAAGAGAGACTGCAAAGCGATCTCATGTCACACGTGTCTGGACCACATACACTCAGAAGCAGCACGCAGAGATAGATCTATCACTTCAGGTGGTGAATTTCAAACACTTGCCCGATGTGTGACAAAGGAAACGCTGACTTTTTCCTGCCACTCGGGAGAACTGGAGATTAGGCCGGTATTCCCTGGAATGTGGCCCATTCGGAAAGAGGCTGGGGGAACACAGGATGTCCTGAGCTGGAGTCTCACAACACAGCGTTGTGTTGTTCGCAGGGACTTTCTCCATTTCAGAACATCGCCACTTTAAAGCAAAAAGTTCATTTTCTGTGCTTCCATTATACTTGTTGCTTTTACGTCCTTCACGACGCAAGTAAAAAAGGTATACTTAAATTAACAAACACATTTGACAGGGTGGAGTTAAATTGTTACATCTTGTTAAAAGTATAAACTCATTTTCAAGCTGGGGAGATTTGAACACATTTTTATTAGTCCCACCTTCTGCCTCTGTTGTGCTGATGATATTACAGAGGAGGTGGGGCATGTGTGTCTATAAGTGCAGTCCCTGTTGGGGGAAACCTCTTCATTAGATATCGCTCGGCTGACAGTCACATAGCAGAGTTGACTGGTGTACTTTATTGCAAGGATCCGGTGGATTTCTTAGTCCTGAGCTGACGAATAAGCCAACACTCCCTTTTGGACCCAGCTGGACACAAGAATGCTTTACCTTACTGTTAGTTTGCACCAGATCTTTTCCACCTTGTTTGTGGTCTGCAGCACTGTGGTGATGGTGAGTTGTTGCTCTGCACTCTCATCAGCAAGTATTCCTTCCCTATTCGCTGAATGTTTCTTTAAGTATTGAGAATTGTTGGCTACCTCTGACCCTGCTCCTTAGGCAGATGATGAATGCCCACCAGTGTGCTCCTGTACTACCTCATCTCCGATGTGTCCGGCGGGTGTCAGTTGGGTGAGCGACCATTGTGGCTGCTGTAAAATATGTGCAAGGCAGTTCAATGAAGACTGCAGCGCTGTTCAGCCCTGCGATCACATCAAGGGGCTTCGCTGCTATCTCGGAGCTGGAGGAGACCCCGGGAGAGGACTTTGCCGAGGTGAGAGTGCTGAAGAGATCTTATGATGTTTGTGATCAGGCAATAGTTATGTAATCTTATGCTGAAAGCAAATACAACTTTTAATATGCAAACTTAAAGTTAATGTCCCAATGATCGTCACACACACATCTGGGTGTGGTGAAATTTGTCCTCTGCATTTAACCCATCCCCGTGTGATTTTGATCCATCCCCTGGGGGAGAGGGGAGCAGTGAGCAGCAGCAGCGGTGCCGCGCTCGGGAATCATTTGGTAATCTAACCCCCCAATTAATGCTGAGTGCCAAGCAGGGAGGCAATTTTTATAGTCTTTGGTATGACCCGGCCGGGGTTTGAACCCACAACCTTCCAGTCTCAGGGAGGACACTCTACCACTAGGCCACTGAGCTGAACTTATGCAGATATTCAATATTTGGCATCAGAGTGATAGGGTCTACAATATTTTTTATTTGGCCTCAAATGCCTGGCGGCACCACTTTTCGTGGCATGGTGGTTTCTCTCTTTCTCCCTCCAAATTAAAATTCTTGTCCTCATAGACTTGCTTTGTGTTTCTTGTGTGCGTGATGCTAGCCGAGGCTCATGGTCTACCTTGCGAGTTCAACGGCCAGTTGTACCAGCACAGTGAGAACTTCCAGCCCAGCTGCCAGCATCAGTGCACCTGTATGAATGGAGTGGTGGGCTGCATACCCCTCTGTACTCACCGAGTGCCCCTGCCCAACTTGCACTGCTCACGGCCCCGGTTGACACGGCCAGAAAACAGCTGCTGTGAGGAGTGGTTTTGTGACGACGACAACCACATCAGAATGGAGCCAGAAGAAATGACACAAAGCCATCTGTCAGAGAGTCAGCCTCTTCCAAACCACATCAGTGCTTTGCTGCCACCCTACCCACAGCCTCGCAAGCCAGCTGCTACAAGTGGGACCGTGTTCAGAGGTAAATTTTACAAGTAATTTTGATGCCGTACCTGGTCATAAATATGATCGACAGAGGAATTTTAGTTAAGAAAAGAACATATTCTGCCTAATAACAGTTCAACCAAATGTTATACATTATGGAAACAAGTATTGGAATCCACCTAGTTCAGGGGTGGGCAAACCTTTTGACTTGCGGGCCGAATTGGGTTCTAAATTTTGACAGGGGGGCCGAACCAGGAGCAGATGGATGTAGTGTTTGTGTGAAGTAATATAAACGACCTGTAAAGGTCATTGCATAAAAGGTAGTAAAAAACTACTAAAACCTTTAGTAGGTAGTAAAGCATGGATATTCAAAAAAAGTTTTTTGAAAACAAATGCATTTATTAACAGCATTAAAAAAAAAAAAATCCCTAAAAAACTGCTATCAGTGATTCTCATAAAATAAGACACTGTTATTATGAATAACAGTCTCCATCACTTCAGTGCCTGCAGGTCAGATAAATGAAAGATGTTTATCTTATGAGGTCACATCAAACGGCAAACATTCTGACCAAATATATCATCTTGAAGAATCGGTGAAAGCGTACATCCAAACAAAGTAATCAAAACGGCAACATGGTGAGGGGTATCTGAAAATCAGAGCAGAGTTTTAACTCACAAACACCTGGTAACAGAGGTGAGGAAACGGGAAACACTTCCTTAAAGTAAGCCTTAAGAACTTTAAAGGTTAAGATTAGTCACAAACAGGTGGTGCATCAATGTCCTTGAGCATCCTGCATTGTTTGAAAATGAGAATGGTCGCTAGTTTCAATCCCTGCTATTTGTACAGATCATATTCAAAATGCATTTTTTTTACAACAAACTTGAAAGCCTCCCCTTCATTTTCAGTGGGAACAGTGTTGTTGGTCTCCCTTTTTTTTGCTAGTGTGTCATAGTCTGGAGTAAAATTTGTTGTGGCAATTCTTAGGAGCGATCCGAGGTGTTGGTCCGTTTACCTAGATCTGTGACGGGTTGATGTTCATGTGGCTGAACGTCACGTCGCGTACGTCGAGCCAAATTGGCCACTCTTTTTAAACACTCGGCACTCAGTGTCCACCTTGCTTTTCCTTGGGCGACTCATTTTAATGGAAGGATTCCAGGGGAAGGTTTGTGGGTGGCTTTAGCGTAAAACTGTATCCGAAAGCTCGGCGCGCAAATTACAAGAATACTGTCGTCACAGCCCACGCTCTAAATTCGGCACTGATACAAATAGAGCGCGAGTGCGCCATTTCCGTACTACTGAGTACGTACACGCACTTGTGAGTGTGCACCGAGCTTTCTGACACGGCTTCCGGTAGTAAATGCCCAGGCAATGACTGCGTTTCCCCATCTACTGGGGAAACGCAGTCATTGCAGGCAAAATGACCGGAAAAAAAAAAGTTTCATAATACAATTTATTTAGGGTTGGCGGGCCGGATTAAACGGTCCCGTGGGCCGGATGTCGCCCGCGGGCCGTAGTTTGCCCATACCTGACCTAGTTTCTTCTTTCAAAACCGTCAAACACCATTCGGATGAACTAAGACAGAGGCTGTGAGCCAGCCTTTGTTCGCACCATCATCTTATAGAGTGAACACTTTGCCCAGAATATATAGTATATTTGGTGCGGTGTAGTGATGAGAACGTCACTTCTTTTGACTGTACCCAACCATTAGATCATTTAAATGAGTCCTTCAAACGATTTGTTTACAGAATTGGTCAATGTTATATGTCACTCAGCTCACATTTCTAGCCTTTTACACGGGTACTCCAATTTTCTTCCCACATTCTAAAAACAAGTGTGGTGGGTTTGTTTAAGATTCAGGATGGTCTTTAGTTAGGAATCTGAGTGTGGATGGTTGTTTGTCTATTTTTGCCCTGTGATTGGCTGGCGCCCAGTTTGGGATGTACCCAGCCCCTTGTCCAATGAAAGCTGATAGGCACCAGCATGTCAGCAACGCTTGTGAGGATAAGCGGTTCAGAGAATTGATGGATGGAGTTTACCAATTATTGAGAGCAAAGAAGTTAAAAAAACATCCATCCATAAAAAGATTTCGGGGTTCATTCATTCATTTACTGAAATTTCCCAAGTTTTGCAGTTCCATTCTCAAATGGAATGGCTGAGGTCAACTTTTTTAAGTTCAGCTGCAAAGAACAACCCATTTCATCTTTGTCTTGTGTTTTTACTTCCAGTCGGTTTAATGACCAGCTGACCTCTACAATGTATGCAAACTCCAGTTATTAAGATGATCTAGAATTAATTCTAGTCTTTGTCCATATCCCCTCACACAGAGATAACAGCATTACCAATGCCTGATTTGTTACCGGAATCCAGCTGTTTTCTACAAACCTCTGACTGGACAGAATGCTCCACCTCATGTGGGTTGGGAATATCAAGTCGAGTCACTAATAACAACCCAGATTGTCAACTGATCAGAGAAACCAGACTTTGCCAGATTCGACAATGCCACCTGGAGCTTCCTATGGCAACTAAGGTACGCACAAAAAAACTCAACAACACTGAGTGATGACAATGATCCTCGTTTACATTTAAAATGATTTCATGGTGTGACTTTAAAAGCAGTAACTTTATGTTCTGTGTAGGGGGCGAGGTGTCAAAGAACTGTTCGCCCGCTGGAGCCAGTTCAAATCACTTTTGCTGGATGCTCTACATCACAGCTCTACCGCCCTCGCACCTGTGGATTTTGCTTAGATGGTCGCTGCTGCAGGCCCTCGGTCACCCGAACGGTACGGCTGCGCTTCCGTTGCCTGGACGGTGACAGCTTCTTCAGAAATATGATGTGGATCCAACGTTGTACCTGCAATAAAAGCTGTCATAAACAAAGCAGGCCCTCAAGCCCTTTGCTCAAGCTCCACAATGACATTCACATCTTCAGGCGCTGAGACTGACTCATTGGCTCTGGCCTGGAAGACTTTGCACCGACCCCTTTTGCCCCTTTAACCCTACCATACTCGCCCTTGGCAATATACCCGCTTGCACTTTAAGTTTCACAATGACAGTCAATTTGCACGCATTGCAGGAGATGTGTAAAACCACAAGAGCAGCTCACAGCAGAATGCACTCTGCAGCTTTGTTAGACTGTTGGAAGTAAGCTTGTACTGACATTTTATTGTATTATTTTATTTATTTGTATATTTTGTTCACTTTCTCAATATGACAGCTAGTCGTATTGAACATATAGAACAACGATTTTGTCATGCAGCCTGTGTGCTGTATCATAATTCGGTCACTCAAAAGCATTATTTCTGACAAATGACTATCTAGACTTCACTCATACTGTATTTGTGGAGTGATATTTTTGGGGATCACCTCATTATTCGGGGTGTGATATTTTGTGTTCTTTGTGTGTTGAAACTGACCATAGCATACTTTATGTTTGAAAAATGTTGCATATTGCTGGCATCAGGCCGAAACCTCCCGTGTCACAATTTGCTAAAACTCTATACTATCAGTTAGGCCACACGTGTGGGTGTTATTTTTACAAATTATTGACACAGTGTTGAACGATGTAATGTTAATCAATGGTTGACCAAGCATGACCTTTTGGGGGTCCCTTGAAAAGTGATGATTCTGGAGGTATAAGGATTCCGTCCGACACCAGTGTCATTTAAACACGCATTTTAGTTTTTGTCTGTCCACACCTGTATAGCAAATAAAACGTCATAAAAAGTCATGTGTCATTTATGACTAATGTGCTGGTGTAAAATAAGGATTTTAAAAAGTCAACTAGGGAAATATGTTGGGAAAACACAGATGCATAAATTAAAGGCCTAGAGACAGTCCAACAAGCCATTTCATAGTGAAGCTTATGAACAGAAAAAAAAGACGTTTTAATTAAGTTACAGAAAAAGTATATCACTAACAACATGATGATGATGATGATGATGATGATGATGATGAAGATGATGATGATTCCTTGAGACGTGATGCTATCTTGGCAAGGATGACTGACTGGGTTTGGTGTGTATGGCGGGTGCGTGGGGGGGTTGCTTGTAGCTCATTTCTGAGGTGGGGCAAACCTGAACAAACAGATTTCCAAGGAACAAAACAGTGAAGAGTGGATGTGACGCAGAAGAAGAAAAAAATCCATGTCCTTTTATGAAATAAATGCTTTCAGTGCCATCAGATGCTGGGATTTTAATGACCTAATTTAATGCTGATTGATGTTAAACTATCATCTCTCCTGCGCGCCATTTTGTATAAGGATGGACTTCTACCGTCGAAGAGTGACTTAGTGCACCACACAGCAGGTGAACAAATTTTTTTAGACGCGGTGGATGGTGTCATCTCCAGACCAACATTCTTAATGGGTGTGACTTGCCAGATTAGCATCTGTCAGGGATGATAAACCTTGCTGAAAGAAAACCTCTTACGATTTGTCAGCCAGCTCTTATGCTCAAACATAATGTAGGATCTCGAAATTCCTCACCCTCACCTCCTTCTTCCTCCTCTAACGGAGGAACTTTTTGACCTGGTTACACACCCAGTCGAACCACTGACAAAAAAACTTCACCTCCATAGTTATTTGTATCATTAAATGATGATAAAGTAAGCAAGTTAAACACACTTCAAGAATCCTCACAAATTAAGTGAACTACAGGATTTGTAAGGTCTCAATCATATGTTGAAGCTCATACAATGCCCCATCATCCCACTAGAAAGATAAACGGATACCAACAAAGTTAGACATTAGCATTCCTCCGTTCTAGAGAATGAATTATTTCAGATGGTTTCTGGCCAATATGGAGAACCCACAAAGCATACAGCATACCGTTTCACCATGGAGACAGACTGAGCATTTGCTTGCGTCACTGTCAGTTTGCATTTGCCTAATGACATTGCATGTACACACAAACTATTTGTTTGGTGTAAATTCAAAGAAAAGGAAAGATAACTTCACAAGTATTTCTGTCCACAAAACTGGTGTCCTGTGGCAACGTTTCTCTGTTCAATTGTTTATAACCCTAATACTAAACATTCTAAAAACATTAGACTTTGGCTATCTAAAGGTTAGTCCGAACCAAACCCAAAACTAACGTGAGAACATTCCAAACTGGATATGCATCCCTGCGAAGCATAATAGTCCCTAAACGTTGAGGGAATGATAGGTTGCAAACTACTCAAATTATAAAATTTAACATATATATATATATATATATATATATATATATATATATATATATATATATATATATATATATATATATATATATATATATATATAAAATAAATGTGAAAGATAGATTCATATAGAGTCCAATTACTTGATGCAGTTGAAAATGTCTGGTATTTGAAATATGAGCAGAATGACAAAGCGGTTCAGAAAATGGGTGGATGGGTTATCCTAATGTTACATAAATAAATATTAATATGAAAGAAGAAAAAAAAAACAAATTTAACTTGGGATTGAACCTCTATCTGAGTGCCCCAAGCAGTTGCTGATTAAGAAAACTACATTGTGCCAGACTCCATACAGACAATTAACGGAGTGACTGTGTATATGTACGTATATTGAAGATAAATGCAACCGAGTTTTTTTTTGTCAGTACAGAACATGCTGAACATATTTTTTATTTCTTTGAAAGGTTTTTTCCCAAAGCCCATGTTGAGATTAAAGGAGTACTGATGTATTTTGCAACAACAACCATCCTGGCCACCCTACTACATATCAAAATCCTTTTGTGCAGAATTTGTTGTATAGAATTTGTTTGGCTCGCTGTAGTTGTTGTACTGTTAGCCTAGCATTGAATGAGTGGATTTTGGTGGGCGTGGCCAACGCTTGCCCGTCCCACTTTTTTTCTTCACCTGTTCCACATGTTTACAATAAGACTTTAAATACCTAACCCGTACCCTCCTAACTGTGAGGCGGATATAGATGCAAGGTAACCTATAAAATATTACACAGTGTTCTGCCCTCAGAATTGTTTTTATGATGTAAGAAATGTTTTCTATGTAAAGAAGCATACACAATGGTTATTTGTCGTTCGGAAGCAAACCGGAAATGTATTTTGAAACGCACCGGAAGCTGCGCATGTTTTTGTTGAAGCGATTTGACAACTGATGAGTTGAGAGACGTTGGCGTTACTCGCGTCATCTAAGCGAAACTTCCTCCTCTCATGCTCACGGAATCAACGGCTGGAAGTTATCATTGTTTTATTGGATAACTTTATTATTGTTTATAAGATAAGAAGAAAACTTATAGAAGAAACTAAGTGTGTTTGTTGTTTCACTTGCAGTTTCACTAGTTGTGTTTAACACTGAATCGAAATAAAGGGAGCAAAACGCTCTCAATCCTGGCTCAAGTGTTCTATACATGAGTTTGGCTGGCTGATGAACTGTGACATGAAGTACATAACGCACAGGGAGATCAGTACACACAGCTTAACGCCTTCTTATCTCATCCACCTAGTTGTACGATACGTTCCATCCCGAAACCTGTGTTCACAAAACGCTGGTTTTTAGTGGCCCCAAGAACCAAAACGTTGTTGTTAATTGTTGTTACAGTTGTTTTGCGATGAACTGAATTTTAGCACAAGATACAGCTCATGAAGATGCAGGGCTCAACTTGAGTCAAACAACAACAAAGCGTCACAGACGTAGTCAGAACTGAGAAACAGACACGTCACAAGTCTGAGCACTAAGCATTTCCACATCACAGTGAGCAAGATTCATATATAAGATGGACTTGGCAGTCTGCTTTGCTGTGTGTGATGCTCTGCAGACAGTTTGTATTGGCTAGGAACCTAGACTGGAAGTGTCAGGTGTTGTCCAGATTCACAGCGAACTGTGACTTTGAGCATGGCCTTGATAGAGGAACAAGACATACGTCAGAACTCATCAGAGCCTTATAGAGTGATGGAAGAAGTCTTGCTGTAACACCTGTCACGTCCCTGCGTCACCGGACTCCCAGCCAAGCCCCAATCAAGGAATTGCCAGCACCTGCTACAGCTCGTTAGGTCCACTACTTAACCTCTATGCATTCTGCCAGTGGTTGTCAGTTCGTCTCCTTACCCTGCCCGTGACACCACTGCCTTTTGGTCCCCTGAACGATCTCTGTTGCCAACTGTTTCCGTAAACTGACCGACCACGCCTGATCGCCGCCTATCTTGACAACCTGCCTGCCTCCGACTACGACTACGCGCTGTGCTCTGCTGCTCAGCCACGCCAGACCGCAAGTCCAGTGTTCCACTTCTCCTTTCCCCCTTTTCAATAAAGGATCGTGTGCACTTGGTTGTCCTGTCTTTGATCCGTGACAGAACGAACTGACCAAATATGCAACCAGCACACAGTCCCTCCGCCCTGGACCGCCTGACCCACATGGAGTTGGACCTTAGCAAGATCACAGAGGAGATGGCGACATTGACGAGGATCGTCCGGCAGCAGCAACAGCAGCTCCTGCAGCACCATCAGCTCCACCAAGAACTGGTAGAAGCTCTCAAAGCCCTTAAAGATTTGGCTCCTCTGGCTGCTGTGACCCAATCTGCGCGAGCCCTGTCCACGACCGTTCCACTCAGCCCCACCGATCAGCCCGCCGTTATGTCCACGCCCCGTCCTGCCCCGGCGCCCAGGCAGCTCGTGGACGTCCCGGAGCCCAGACTCAGCAACCTCGCGAGGTTCGACGGTGATCCCAAGTACGTCCGGGCCTTTTTGACAAACTGCCGCGTCTTGTTTAACCTCCAGCCCATCACGTTCGCCACGGAACCAGCCAAGGTGGGTTTTGTACTTACTCACCTTACGGGCGAGGCATGGCTGTGGGGAACGGCAGAATATGAGCGGCAGGGACCCGCCTGTTCGTCGTTCGATGCCTTTGCAGCTGAAATCCTGCGCGTGTTTGACTTGGGCTCAGCCTCGGAAGATGCCTCCGAAGAACTCACCACGCTGCACCAAGGCAGCAGATCCGTCGCCCAGTACTCCATCAAGTTCCAGACGGTGGCGCGTCGGAGCGACTGGAACGCCGCGGCTCTCATCGGCACCTTCCTCCACGGACTTGCGGAGTATATCAAGGACGAGATGGTGTCCTACGAGCGCCCTCAGACCCTTGAAGAGGCCATGGACCTGGCTGCGCGGGTGGATCGGCGGATCCAGTCAAGGCAACGCGAGAAGAGGAAGGTGACTCCGCCCCCACGTCACAGTAACACCAGCCCGACACCTCGGATGTCAGGGAGAGCACCTGTTTTTCCACCTGACCTGTCGTCCGCCAGGGATCCTGTCCACGTAAGCCAGCGCACCTTTACTACTCCTCCCACCCAGCCCGGCTGGCCGGAACCAATGGAGATAGGACGCACTTCCCTCTCGGCAAGGCGGCGTCGTAGACGCCTCAGAGATAGGCTTTGCCTGTACTGCGGGGGTGAGGGCCACTGGGTGGCCTCTTGCCAGAAGAGGGCTAGGAGCACCCGCCTAGCAAGGATCCGTTTGGGAACGGTTTGCTTGCCCCCTGCCACCTGTCGCGATTCCCTGCCCCAGACCCGGTCTTCGACTCCAGCCCGTGCCCTTGCCTCTCGGCCCTCCGCTTCTTCAACCCGTAGGCAGCGGCCGCGGGCCCGGTCTCGTCGTCAGACGCAGCCTATGGCTCTGGCTCCTCTTCGGCTGCCGTTGCGATGTCCGCAGCCTGGTTCTACTCCTGCTGGCGAGGCGTTGCATTCCGACCGGCATCCTGCTCGAAGTCGTCCGGAAGAGACCCATTTGGTTCCCGAGCCGGCCCCCAGGTCGGCATCTCCCGATGCCACTGCTGAGGAGGAGGACTGGGCGGTGGTGCCACCTGCTGACGGTGCTTGGGGGGGGGGGTTCTGTCACGTTCTGTCACGTCCCTGCGTCACCGGACTCCCAGCCAAGCCCCAATCAAGGAATTGCCAGCACCTGCTACAGCTCGTTAGGTCCACTACTTAACCTCTATGCATTCTGCCAGTGGTTGTCAGTTCGTCTCCTTACCCTGCCCGTGACACCACTGCCTGGTCCCCTGAACGATCTCTGTTGCCAACTGTTTCCGTAAACTGACCGACCACGCCTGATCGCCGCCTATCTTGACAACCTGCCTGCCTCCGACTACGACTACGCGCTGTGCTCTGCTGCTCAGCCACGCCAGACCGCAAGTCCAGTGTTCCACTTCCCCTTTCCCCTTTTTCAATAAAGGATCGTGTGCACTTGGTTGTCCTGTCTTTGATCCGTGACAACACCAGCTGCGATAACAAACAAACAAACAAACAAACAAACAAACAAACAAACAAACAAACAAACAAACAAACAAACAAACAAACAAACAAACAGGTACATTTCTTTTCAGTATTCCTCAGCTCTGTTCTTTCTTTTCGCATATAATGAATAAAAATGTGGGTATGGAAGATATGCAGCAAGGGAAGAAAGACTCCAAAAGCAAATATGATTACGTTATACAGGAAGGAAATGTTCCACCTATGTGTGGCATTTCTCTCTCGGGTACAGTGCCGAAAACGGATGCGTACTGCAATCTAGTGGCTGTATTCGAAACTACAACTATAATCTGACGTCCAGAAAAGTAAAAGATACATAAAATAAGTGCACGTTTGAGGCGTCGTGCTAACATGGCTATTTAAATTCACCAGGTTATTTAAAATTCAAAGCACTTCCATTCATGGCTCATTGCATGCCTGCATCTGTGTGTGGTCTGCGTTCAATGTGTGGCGAGCAACAAAAATTTAAAGTAGGGTGTCAATTAAAATTTTTCTTCTTGGATTAAGAATGGCAATGATTATAATGCATTTCAAATGGTTGAATGATGGGGACATTGGCAAAAGTACAAAAAATGCAACCTCTTAAAATTGCATGTATATGCTTTGAAATTACGACTGTATCATCAGTCTACTTGACCCAAATTCCTTGGACCACAAATGAATTGAAAATTTTGTAAATGTATTTATGAATGAAATGCAGTCATACAAGAAAATGTATAAGTTTAATGTTCCATTTAAAATTGAATTATTCTTTTATAAGTATGATGTGAATAAAATGCAGTCATACAAGAAAATGTAAAAGTTTAATGTTCCATTTAAAATTGAATTATTCTTTTAGTATGATTAATATTATTCTGCTGGCCTTTTCTCTGCTTTATATTTAAAACAGAAGTTTAATAGATAAGGTATATTTGTTGGAAATGGTCTCTATTTTATTTTAGAGTTCCATCGGAGCTGTGGTCATAAGGTGCCTGTCGTGGCGGCAAACCCAGAGCCCGCTGGTGGACACCGGCAGTAAGGGATGCCATCAAGCTGAAAGAAAAGGTCTTGTTGGGCCTTTTTGGCCTGTGGGACTCCAGAGGCAGCTGACAGGTATCAGACGGCCAAACGAAACACAGGCCAAACACAGATGGCCAAATGAAACACAGGCTTTGCCGGTTGCTGAAGCAAAAACCCAGGCATCGGAGGACTTCAGCGAGGCCATGGATAGCAACTTCCGGAGAGCTTCTAAGAAATTCTGGTCCACCATCCGATGTCTCAGGAGGGGAAAGCAGTGCATCTGTATAGTGGCGATAGGGTGCTGCTGACCACAAATTGGGACGTCGTGAGTCGGTGCTTTTTGCTGATGATGTAGTGCTGCTGGCTCCATCACAGCTTTATCATCGAGATCTCCAGCTATCACTGGAGTGGTGTGCAGCCGAGTATAAAACAGCTGGGATGACAATTAGCATCTCTAGTTCTGACATCATGGTCTTCAGTCGGAAAAAGGTGAAATGCCCTCTCCGGGTCGGGGATCGTGCCCCAAGAAGAGGAGTTCAAGTGTCTTATTCACGAGCGAGGGCAGAATGGAGCATGAGATCGGATAAGCGACTGCTGTAATGCGGACTCTGTGCACTTTTCTACCTTTGGTACTCAAAGCACTTCACACTGCTTCATCATTCACCAACGGTTGACATGCTATCAGGATGAACTGGGGGCTTCAGTGTCTTGCTCAAGGGCACTTTGACATGGTCCCAAGCACTGGGGATTGAACCCCCAACCTCTTGGTTAGAAGACGGAACACTCTACCCTGAGCTATGTCGTCCTTGTGGTGAGGAAAGACCTGAGCCAAAAGGCAAAGCTCTCTATTTTCTCGTCGATCTACGTTCCTACCCTCACCTATGCTCACCAGCTATGGATGGTGACCGAAAGAAAAAGATCTCGGATACAAGCGGACAAAATAAGTTATCTCATCAGGGTGTCCAAGCTCTCCCTTAGAGATAGGGTGAGAAGCTCGGTCATCCAGGAGGAACTCTGAGTCGATCTGCTGCTCCTCTGTGTAGAGAGGGGCCAAATGACCAGGATGTCTCCCTGGTGAAGTGTTTCGGGCATGTCCCTCCAGAAGGATGCCCCGAGGACGTCCCAGGATACGCTGGAAAGACTGTCTCCCGGCTGGCCTAGTGGCCTAGGAACGAACGCCTTGGACTTCGTCGGGATGAGTTTAACAAAGTGGCTGGGGAGAAGGAAATCTGGGCTTCCCTGCTGCCCCCACGACCTGATTGGATAAGTGTTGGTTGGTTGGTTGGTTGGTTGGATGGATGGATGGATGGATGGATGGATGGATGGATGGATGGATGGATGGATGGATGGATGGATGGATGGATGGATGGATGGATGGATGGATGGATGGATGGATGGATGGATGGATGGATGGATGGATGGATAGTGAATGATGTAAAGTTGGGTCAAGCAGGGGAGATTCTAGGGATGATGAGCTCACAGCAAGGCATGATAAACTTCACTTCTTTATATTGCAAATTTATTTCCACGTTAAGAGAAGCATAACTCTTTTCTGGAAAAGTTGAATCCAGTCTGAGAAATGTTATTTAAATTTTGGGCCACAGCAAAAGAGGAATGGGTTGGAATCATAAAATCAACACCACGTAACCCTAATTTCAAAGGGAGGAGAACAAGAGCCGCATCCTTACGTATATTAACAGTATTTTTGGCTCATTGGCTGTCTCAACGCACCTACACACACGCACGC
Source organism: Syngnathus scovelli (assembly GCF_024217435.2). Classification (NCBI taxonomy): domain Eukaryota; kingdom Metazoa; phylum Chordata; class Actinopteri; order Syngnathiformes; family Syngnathidae; genus Syngnathus; species Syngnathus scovelli. The sequence continues at coordinate 10,116,399 of NC_090849.1, read as the reverse complement.
GCACACTTGTACTGTTAATCTTAAAAGAATAGAATACAGCAGGTTAGGTTTAAAGATATACCTTCTTTGTTGACAAAAACATTTGAAAATATACCACAATGTGTTATTTTGAATCTGCTTATATTGTATCGCTTTATGCAAATGTGAATAGAAAGATTCGGCAACGAGAAACCCATAAATCATTGTGACTTTGATCACGCCCACTGCTCAGCTATTGGTTGTTACGTGCTTTATGTAGCAATGTTCGTTCTCAGTAATTTAAATAGACCCTTGCGCAATTTGATGAATAGCGTCGCTGTCATAAGCGTCAGAAATAGCGGAAGGCGTGTAATCAGACGGACAGCTGGAAGAGCGAGTGAGACGTAAAGAAGGAGCGGTTGGCATGTAACCTCCTCGCCGCGTATAATGCTTTATACGGGGATCCCCAAGTGAGAGACTTTCCTCAAAACTATTTGCAGTCCGCGCGCCATCCTGTTCTGGGATTTTATGCTTCTTTTGACACACTCTTCTACAAAGAGATGGAGCCGCAACATTGTTACGCCTAAATCCAGTTTTACAAACGTAAAGGCGACCATGTTTTTCTGAACTATTTTCCACAGCCTTTTGATTTCAACGCAGGAGGAAAACATTTTGGCTCGACAAGGTAACGTGTCTGTTTCTTCGCTCCCTTTCTTTTTCCTTTCCGTCAGCTCCAGTGAGGCTTTTATTGAACTTCTACATTAACGTTGTTACAGTTTCGTTCGGTTAAAGTTCTATACGACATTGAGAACGGATTGAAAAAGAAACGCCTTGACATGAATACCTTCCGTTTGAAAGCTGGCAGGCGTGAAGAAGTTCCATTTTGCGACTTTCCTTGTTTCACCCTTAAAAAAAATAAAATAAATACACGACCTTGCACGAATAGATTCACCTCACTGTATCTTAATACATGTTTTACTGAACTTTCTGCCTTGCAAATACTCACTTATATGACGTTTCGGTACAGTATAGTCTTGGTGAAGTTACCGGTTAGTATCCTGCAAGTCATGTCAAGCTATTATGTATGATGCATCTCTCGTGAAAAGTAAGCACTGAACAATAACCGCACTGAACAATAACCTCATTAAAAAAAAAAAAAAAAAAAAAACACCCACAGCAATGGAATAGCACATCCTCATCAAAACATAGGCTTGCCATTTAACTAAAAACATGAAACATACTCTTAATCTGAACATACGGATCAGTAACACTGTCACTCTGTCATGCCTCCAATTTCCGTGCATCCTGTGTCCAGGAGCCACCGAGCGCCCACGTCAGTATGGTGAACAACCAAGCATCAGGCGTAGCGCCTGGCCCGAGGTCATGTGCAGGATGTGGGGGGAAGATCGCTGACCGTTTCCTGCTCTTCTCCATGGAGCGTTATTGGCACACTCGCTGCCTCAAGTGTTCCTGCTGCCAAGCCCAGCTGGGCGACATTGGCACCACTTGCTACAGCAAAGGAGGCATGATTCTGTGTCGCAGCGACTATATCCGGTGAGCTCTTATGTGGCGTTGAGGTATCAAGAGGAAAAGAGAAGTGGGTAGTTTTCAGCCTATAGAGGTTGTATCAAATGACCCTTTTTCTTTTTTTTTCAAATTTGCAGGCTGTTCGGGCACAGTGGGGCGTGCAATGCCTGTGGTCAGTCGATTCCAGCCAATGAGATGGTGATGAGGGCACAGGGAAATGTTTACCACCTTAAGGTAAGTCCCCAGCTCCCACTTCAGCCTGCTTTGCGTCCTGCTGTGCGTTTGACAGAAACATCTGGGGTATTCCTCATCCCCCCAACCCTCAAACATAGACTCAGACAGTTCATTAGGAACACCTGCATAATTTTCACACTACCAAATTGTATAAAAAATTCTGCCTTTTTTTTTTTTTTTTGCCACTGATAAATTTTTCATTTCACAACAAACAAGATCATACAAAAATGTTTGTTGCTTAGTGCCCTTCACGCTCACTTGTGTTTCTAAAGTTTTGCTTAACTTGTGTAGTAACATGAAAGAAAATATATAAAACAAAACGACAGCCTTAGTACAATGTAGTAGAATATTACATAATTACACACTTCCATGACATTAATGACTATATTTTCATAACTGTGAGGTAAAAGTGACTTTTAACGACTTGATGCAGTTCTTGAACAGAAAACAGCATTCGTGCATTTTTATGTATTTCTTAAATGTCATGTTACTGATTCCTTCGTCACTTATTGTGCTCACCATTAAATCACACAATACCATCAAACATTGTCGTACGAAGTATATTATCAAACCGTATATGATGTTCCTGTGCTGATTTTATTTATGGTCCTAACGTTTAGTATTTCTCTGGCAGTGTTTTAGCTGTGCCACGTGCAGGAACAGACTGATGCCTGGAGATCGCTTCCATTACATCAATGGTACAATTTTCTGTGAACACGACAGACCCGGTGCTGCCTTGCTCAGTAGCCACCTACCACAACTTCAAAGTAACTCTGTGATGACGGACCAGAAGGTAAATAAATATTTTCCTTACAAATCTCGCATGTTTAAATATCTGCATTGCGTTCTCTCTTTTAACATAGCTGCATATTTGATCAGTCAGATAAACTGAAAATGGGTAAAATATGATAACTCAGAAGTACAACATCGTTTATTCATCATTTAGTATTTTAAAAGAAAACAGATGTCACTGTCCCTGCATGAACACACAAAACTGTTGCACTGACACACAAATAACTGTGACAATGACAGGAGTAATAAAGAAATCATTAAAATTAGGCTTCTAAATTCCCTATTTGCATTAGAGACTATCACCACAAACAATGCAGAGATCCAACTCTCCATTATTAATGAATGCAAACTCGAAAAAGTGGAAATATCTTTTATTTTATACCTATACAAATGTTCACATGCAAAGATAATAGTCCTTGAACACAACTTTTTTTCTGTCAAGAGGTGCTAATTACCCCACTGTGAATTCAGAAAAAAATCTGTTATTAATTCTGCACATGGCTCATCTCTCCACCATTTATCTGTCACTACCACTATTGTGGTGGTAATTGTTTGGAATGTTGCGACACAAGTTTCCCGCCAGTCAACTTGACTACACTTGCTATACTCTTGTGAACAGAATGTGTGATTTTGATCCATGTTAATCAGGCAATTGTATTGTTTTTTTTTTTTTTAATTCCCCTTCTATACTTTCTTTTCCTTTACTGGTTTAATATAATTGAGATGTTTCCTGTTGTGTTGCCACAATACAAAAATGTATAAATAAATACGATGCCAGTACTGAAACGCTACCTCGACAAAAATAAAACTGACAAAAGAACTTTATTAGGAAATGCTTAATAGAAAATAGCATTTTAAACATAAACACGTGTTAACATTAACGCACATAAATCTTGCTAAACAATATGTAATTTTTTATTTTTTTTTACAGGTTATGATAATTTTCATGGCCGGATATGCAACTGTATAACCTCTATGCAATTTGGACACAGAATTAGCCCTTTTCATTGTTAAGAATGGATTTTAATAGTGAGATAAATGCCTTCATTTGTTTTTAAATAAGCATACTGTATACATGTCAATGCATGTACTTGTATGCATTCACTGATAAGCTTTTTCTCTGTCACATTCTTGACCTAGTTGACTGGATTTAATGTCATCCATTGTTGATATTGTACATTTCCACCATTACTATCAAGCAAATATCTACATTTGATTGCTAATGAGCCAGTAGTGTCGCTTTGCGTGTGTGCACGTGCATGTGGGGTCTGTTACATGTCCTAAGTAGTCGCCTGTTAATGACGTGCTTGGCCAGATTGGAGATGTTCCCGCCTTGAGCCACGGCAGTTTTAAAATAAGCTTTACAGACAAACTTTGTCATGTCGGTTGGTTTGCCATGGGAGTTGGCAATAAAATTCCCAAAAGTTCCATATAACACTTTGCGCATTATTCTTTTCAACAAGAAGCGGTTCTTTGCTTGAATCTATCTTCCTCTTACACTCATGCAGAAGAAGCCTTGTCAGGCACTTAAAGGCGTTTCACCCATTGCTAGACAGGCAGATTTGCGTGTATGTATATTCGCCCTTAAGACGGACTTGGCGAGCCGGTCTTTTATTAATGTTTTTTTTTAATACAAGGTGCTAAAAATAAATGTTTCTGAAGCCGAAATATCAAGGCGCGGTACTCGTGCCGGTATCGAATGCAACACCAATGTGAGAACCCCTTTTATAACGACTGCATAAAGGAGTCAAGTATGATTAGACATACCCATGTCTTTGCTCGTTTCCTGTCTTCTTTGCAGGTGTGCTGAGTGGAGTGTGCACTGAAGGTTTAATTCCTGTCTCCTACTATGTAAAGTTGCCATTGCTGTGAGTTCTGTTGACCCCCACACCTCCCTCCACTGAAGAAGCAGCTTCCTCCTAGTGAAATCCCATCTCGTCATCATATCACAGAATCCCAGAACCTTCACTCAGTCAATTTATGTAGTGTTGCCAGGGTTTACGGGCCCCAGGGAAAAGGAAAAAATAGAAAAGCTGCAAATTGAAAATACTGTTTTCCATGGGACCGGTCAGTAATGGGCCCTGAGAATTGTCATCACTTCCTTCTCCATATGGGATCCCTGGTGTTCCGTACAAAGGTGGCAGATGCTTACATTCTGTGTGGACTGCAGTAGCAGAGACTTTTCTGGACTCCGAGAAAGCTCGAAGACTATAACTGTCATCAATCAAAGGATGGAGCAAAACATGTTTTAGAGTTTGATCGACTACTGTAACATGACTCTCAACGTCTTGTGCCAAGTGGCATTATTTTCCCTAATTGTCATTAGTGTTTCGAAGGAACTCTGATCTGATCTTTTATATGTCTATCTGAGACCTTGGGTGTCAAATTATAAAATTGGATGGGTGTCGGGCACAAAATGTATATCCCAGTCATGAAAAATCCATTAATTCCACAAAAATGATGTCTCAAACTATTGCTACAAACTTTTAAAGCACTATTGAGGATAGGAATTTTTTCTTGTCGCTGCCTGTAATTTCCATAATGAAATGTATTGATTATATCATTTTTCCTGGTCAACGTGTGCAAATGATGGTTTTATTGAGAAAAAGCAAATTCAAAAAATGTATCATATGAGCTGACATGAGTGTAAGGCCCCTTAGCAGCCCAGGAGTTGTCCTGTACTTCCTGGTAGCTAGCATGGTGGCTGGAGCGGTCTGTCTCTCGCTCTCTCACTTTTGTTAGCCCTGTATGGTTAAAACATGGCTGATTACCCCGGGGAATGGAATTAGGGGGCTTGAGCTCTGACCATTTACAGAAGCAATTAAACATGAGCCCTGTATCTGTGCCGGTGGAACTCCTGGGAGGCTGAACTTGGGGCATATCCTGTGGCCGGCTGGTTCTGTGACTGCCTGCCTGCCTGCCTTTCTGCCTGCCTCCCTCTAATAAAGACTAATCTGAAAGCTCTCTAATTAAAGGGGAGTGGCCCCATCTCGATGGAGGAAATTTCAACCAATTGGACCTATTTATTATTTGTCGTGCTGCATTATGCTCTTTGTGCTGTGCTGTGCTGTGCTGTATAAGTGTTTGGTTGAATAATCATTCTAAACTATGTCCAATTAGAGTTAGATCTGCAAAGCTTTTTAATGTAATGTCAGAATCTTTAGGTTGCATCCCATCAAAAAGGTCTGGGTAATCTCAGTGTGATAGCAGCAGTGAGCATGCAACGTGCAGCTAGCAAAAGATAGGATCTGCTCTACTTTTGCACCTTGCCTGGGAGCATGGCAGCCATCAAACTTGCACCTTAATGCGCTTAGCTTTTCTAAAATGTCCCACTTGTCATGGTAGGTGCTGATACTGCATCAATTATTTATTCCACGCCTGATCAAGGGGCGTCACTCAAATTCATTAACGTATGCAAATCATCACAATTACAATTATCTTTGTATCGTGACGGCGAGGAACTAAAACCTCGACACATTCTCGACTCCCACCGCACCACAAGTTACACTTTGCATTCAAACTAATCAAGGCTCATCTGCCTCTTCCTAATTAGCCAGAACGTTTTCAGATGCCAATTAGCAGGTCTCAAGAAAAGGCTCTATGCCATGAGGCGTTGTCTTTTATCAGAGCTTCTGCAGGTGTGTGGCTCACCATGTAGCCTGTGTCATAGGAAAGTGTTTGTTCCTGCTAATTAATCATATTAACACATGGAGATGAGAGTAATTGCCTCAGCTCCACCGCCGCACACTGTGTGAAGGCACAAGATGATGCCAGGATATTTTTACATGCCCGTTATGAAAAGTCTTCTTCTTACCCAGATACTCTTGTGAGAGAGCCAAGATGCCATTTCAATGCCTTCATCTTGATGATGAGGCCTCTCTGGAAGCAAACGCATTAAGAATCGGTGATGTACTGCTTTTGGTTGGACCTCCTAGATGTTGTCCATTGTTTGCTTGCAACACGATTCTCTATATCATTACGTGTGCGCACACAGGAGAGTGTAGACCTCACGTTAAGGGAATTATACAATATTTAGAAATAAACTTAAAAAAATTAAACTTCATCCTTTTGAAGCATAAAATAAATTATATACAGCACCAGTCAAATGTTTACACAAGACTTTTTTAATACACTTGAATAGTGTAGGAAAGTATATAATGAAACTAAAACATGAAACAAATTGCTGCAATGCACAGCCACATCCAGTTCTTATAAGTGAAAAATATACGAACCGATTTTTGCAATACGTTTCGGCAGATAGGTGAGCTGCTGCCAAAAAAAAAAACATTTTAGTATATAAGTATCTCCTTTATGTGTGTAATATGGAATTGGTCCAAGTTAGTTTGTTATCTTCTTTCATTTTAATCATTGATACAACAACAACAAAATCAACATGGCTGGCTCCAACATTTTACATGCACTCAGAAGTGAAGTTTATCCCTGAAAGACAAGTCTCGTCCACAGCTGAGCAAGAGGCTCAAAAAATACGTTTGCTGAAAAACTGGCAACTGCCATCTGGTTTTCATGATTTTTTTTCTTTATCTAAAGCATGAAAAGCACGGTCCTTGTGAAAGTTTCCTGGCTTGGCAAAGCTAGAGTATTTATGCTGCACCAAATAACTTCCGCTGCTCAGATGCCTCTTTACCACAATAATCAACAGGACTTCATTTCTCATATCTATAACCCGGAGTGTTAACTGAGCAAACGTTTTGTGAACTGACTTTGAACTGGCTGCGGTCTCCTTCGCTGTGCTGCATTTGTATGTTAGTGAAACATGAGCCATTGCTGGAACATCTAGGAAGAGATGCATGCTGGAGCCATAACTCACTTGCCTTCCGCATGGGAGTCGAGGAACATAATGACAAAGAGTGTACGGCTCCCAGCATCTTGCAGGAATGTCAGTAATGGGAGAGCGAGAGAAGTTCTCCTGGCCAATCGGAGCGCTTTGAATAATTAAAGTGATCGGCTTAATTAGCTCAATTACGTTAATTTGACCACGGAACACAGCCATATGGTGAAAGGAAACAAAAGAGGGGGAACTAATTAAAAGTAAAATAATGAGTATTTTAATTAACTGGCTCCCTAGACAGCGGAGCGCAGGGATCAGGAGTCTGCTACCATAATTAAAGTGCTGTAACGCTGGCAACATCTCCTCTCTTTCTTATATCTATGAGGGCTCTATCCATCTAATTAAATCTGTAAATAAATTAGCAACATTGAGGGTTCCTGCTTGACTTAACTGCCTAGAATCCACCCCCACCTTCCCAATAACACGCTCACCTTACTCTGTGCAGACAATGCAAGTCATACAGACAAGGGTTGAGCTAAGGTCACCAATTAACAGTTTTGGGGATGTGGGGAAATAATTGTGTCTATTCCGCTCCACTCAAGACTGATGCCTGATTTTGCTTCCTCCTGCGGCATTTTGAAAGAACACTGGCGCACACTTATCCAAAGAATGCCAAGCAGAGGTGACATGTGGCGACAGCTTCATGGGTCACATCAGCAACGTGCTGTGAGGTTCAAGGCTGGTGGGACACTGACTTCATCTCAGTCAAATTTACAAACGTAATATGAACCAAAAGCATAGTTTTTTGTCAACAATTTATCTGTGAACTGTATAACCACGTGACTGTCACATGTTTATACGGTTCACTATGTGAGCTGATTTACCACTCCTTCCGTTGTCTTAAGATGTTCTGTTCCCATGCAAAACCAACCTGCTAAACTTTATCCATCACCGTGTGAAAGTAGCTGCTATTTCTCAATAAAACTCTCTCAATGTTACAGGTGAGCACCTTGAATATTAATTTAATAAGCACTTATAAGTTCTGAATGAACTCTGGCACCTCCTAGTAAATAGGGAGCAAGCAACCATCCAACTGTCATTACCACTGGCAGTCACAGCAAAAGAAAACGTTTGACTTAGATGCAACAAATTTGGTTCTGCCCTGGACATGTGAAAATGAAGCAGAACAACATTGACAGTAAATCTGTTCACTGATAACCCATCAGGTAGTGCTGTGCATATATATATATATATATATATATATATATATATATATATATATATATATATATATATATATATATATATATATATATATATATATATATATATATATATATATATATATATATATATACACTACCGTTCAAAAGTTTGGGGTCACCCAAACAATTTTGTGTTTTCCATGAAAAGTCACACTTATTCACCACCAACCGTTGTGAAATGAATAGAAAATAGAGTCAAGACATTGACAAGGTTAGAAATAATGATTTGTATTTGAAATAAGATTTTTTTTACATCAAACTTTGCTTTCGTCAAAGAATCCTCCATTTGCAGCAATTACGGCATTGCAGACCTTTGGCATTCTAGCTGTTAATTTGTTGAGGTAATCTGGAGAAATTGCACCCCACGCTTCCAGAAGAAGCTCCCACAAGTTAGATTGGTTGGATGGGCACTTCTTGCGTACCATACGGTCAAGCTGCTCCCACAACAGCTCAATGGGGTTATATATATATATATATCAGGTTAGTTTTACCCAACTGATAATGGGTCGCCGCAATAGCAATTCAAAATATACTACATAGCCCAAACCGGCCACCATCCAATTCCAGGTCACACATAGATGACACATACAGACAACCATTCACAGTAAAATTAACAATCATGAATCCAACTTGGGTGCAATTTGGTGTCAAATGCTTTGTGGTCAATTAAAGCTTGACGCTGGAATATATCCCTGGTGATATACTGTCAGGCCTCAACTGCAACTTTCTTTATTTACTTGATCTTGGTGCATTTTGCCTTCAATTTTGTCCTCGGCAAGTGAAATGCATGCTCACTTTGATTTAGGTCAGATGATTGGCTGTGACTTGGCTCCCGCAAAATAGTCCACTTCTCTGCAACAAAAACAGTTTTGTTATTTTCTCAGTATGCTTCACGTCATTGTCCATCTACATTGTGAAGCACCAGCAAATGATTTCTGAAGCTTTTGGCCTAATATGCGCGGATAATGTTGCCTGAAATGATTTAATTGTTGTTTTTTCCACGAGAGTTATGTCATCAATAAATGAAAGGGAACCAGTTTCATTGGCGTCCATTCATGCGCACACCCTGGCACTACCACCACCACGCTTCACTGAGGTGTTGATAGTGTAGACGCAACTGCCTTTGCAGACTTTAAAATTATTCATTTCAGCTTGAAGCAACGTTAGACTTGACTGCATGAGAAGTGTATGGGTAGGTTCAGCATTAAAGAAAATTTGTCGTTTCAAAGAACCCATTTGTTTGAGCAGCATTCAAATGATTTTGAAGTTTCATTAAGTAAAATTATTATACACTGTCAAGAGGCTAGGCTACATTGGAACATTTAAAAGGTTGTATGCCCACGGGAAGCGTGCACTTGGGCATTAATTTGAATGTCAAATCTGGCAGAGTCTCGAAGAGCCTTGAGGGAATTCTTCTCATCACAAACTGTGTCTGTGTAACAACATCCCACTTTTAAATACAATGACGGAATAACTGTTTCTCAAGAATTTTCAACATGCAACGTTGAAGTAAAAAAACAACTTGACTCCAATGTGATGTGGTCCACAATGATATGTGGCTTCTTCATTTGTGTCAGTACTCAGTGAAGCCCTGCAACATGTATATATGTATGTATGTATGTAGGTATGTACGTACGTACATACATATGTATGTATACTAACTTGGTGGTCTCTAAACAGACCAAAGAAGAGTTTCATAAATCAGACCTCAGCTATGTGTGAGAGACTGCCAGCTTCTGTGAATTCCCCCAGAAATGTATGGTTGATTGATTGCTATCATTTTGCGGATTGTCACACTATTTGCTCTTTGTTTTATTGGATTATGATTTATATACTATTACTTTTATCATTGTGTTTATATCACTTTTTCATTTTGGCTTATTGTTTGCCTTGTATAGCATTTTAAGTCATTTGTCGCATGGGAAAACAAATGGAATAAGAGCATACCCCAACTTTACAACCATCAACGGTTTAGTGTTCCATTGTGTGTTCGGTCTGGAACTGTTTGGATTATAACACTGTTTATTATTTTTGCATTCATACACTACAACAAGAAACTCCAAAGTTGAACCCCCCCAACCCAAGTTTTCTTGAATATTATTCATCTGAAGCCGGTAAACCAAATATCCTCAGGTCACTGATCATCTGGGTTTAACTTGACAAATGTGTTTTCAATTTTCTACGGCTTCTTTATGTTTTGGGTGAAAATATTAGGGATGGAAACACAGAAAAGTGTGATGATAACATACAGTTGATAGCACATGAGATTGTGTGGGAAACAGTCTCCTATCTATCGATCCATCGACCGATCCGTCGACCGATCCGTCGACCGAGCCGTCAACTGATCCGTCCATCCGTCCGTCCGTCCGTCCGTCCATCCATCTATCCATCTATCCCTTTAAAAAAAAAAACAACTGTTAGTTTCCATGCATACCTCACAGGCCGCATGGCCAAAACTGGAGCTTACTGATCCTTGTGTCTTCCATCAGGGGATATTTTATGGAGTTGACTTTTTAATTGCTTGTTTCTGGAGTGCCTGCAGCTGAGTTACTCTTTTGTTAGCTGCCTATTTCCCGAAATGTGTCTGTGAAGCCATTTTGTGTATTGACAAATTTAAACATCACAAAAATGTGTCCGCTGCGTGCAAACGTGTACGGATCTGCATAATAAATTGACAAGTGTACGTAAGTGCTCCCTCCAATGTGAATACCACTGTGAATTTTCTCCTCAGGTGTCAGGCGCAGAAAATGTCACTAGACTTGTTGTGCTTAGCTCTTTGGAAAAATAGAGCTCTAGAGCGGTCTGAATACTTGGAAAAAGTCTTGTAATTAAAATTGGCATCACTTTTTCACTCACAGTAGAGGGACAAATGAGCAGTAGCTCATTTGCATGACATGGAACTACAAAGCTCAAAAAGACAATCATGATGTGATTCTTGATCCTTAGGGCATTTTGACAAAAACACATATTGATTGATTGATTGATTGATTGAACATTTATTGATCCCCGGTGGTGGGGAAATTCAGGCCCCAGCAGTATCCATACCACAGAGCGGGTATACAAAAGACACACAGATGGCATGAGCGCAGCTCAATCGGCTTCAATAAGGCTGCCACACAACGGCACCACAAAGAAAGCCAGAAACTGCGAAAGATAAAAGCCATCAAAGCAAAGCAAAACAAAAAGACAAAGGAAAAAAAGTAACAGCGGCCAACCAGCACCCCACAATATCAAAGTCTTGTCATTAAGATAGCAGGTGATTGTTTAACATGGATCGCTTTCCTGCTCAAAGCCAAAAGTTTAAAATCAATGACATTTCAATTCAGTTGGTATAATACAAAGTTTTCAATACATAACATTTATGCATTATTTAAGAGCTAATAAAACCTAAGGGGGGGCTGTTGGCAGGTATCACCTTTATCATTAGAGAAGCAATGAACAAACAGTCGTCAGATGAGCTGCTTTGTTTGTCTTGGGACAGTTTTTGTGAAAGCTGGGAAAGGCCAGAACCTCGTCAACCCCCAACTCCATCAAACCAGGTGGAACACACGTGCGTTCATTAGCGCCCTTTAATGAGGAGCAGATGCAACAATGCCACCTCTCACGCTACCCCCGCCCCCGTTTCTCTCGCACACACATGCGCACAAAAACTTTGGCAGATACACATGCTGTGAAAATACACCACTTAATCTGTGACGCTAAGAAGGGTCATGGTTGCAATTCTAACATGTATTTAAATTTATGAACATGCAAAATTTGCACAGAACGTGGAACCGCCACATAAACCGACGCATATCTAAATTCTGGCCCATTCATTTTGCGCTATCAGGACAGGGTCTTTCTCAGCTAAAATGTGTGGGCCTCATTTGTCCAATTTAGATGAATGACTAGGATCATATATCATTCCCTTTATGTCAGACTATTTTTGTCTGGCAGGAAGTGGATGCAGGCAAGCTGAAGGCATCAGAAATATGTTCAATTTGGGGGCCAGTTTGAAGTTTTGTCAGCTTGTCTTTGACACTAAAAACACACAAGTTGACTGTGCTTTTAGAAGGAACACACAAACTGTTGTGGCACGTTTCCTTGTCTTAATGACAGGCCTGAAACTTTAATATGCCTTGAAATATTTTGGTTTTGCTCACGAATTAACCATCCATTCATCTTCTCATGCTTATCCAGGGTGGGTCATAGGAGAGAAGGCTAGACAAAGAAGGCCAGCTCTTCCAGGGGGATTTGACTATTTCATATAGATATAAGCTGTGCACAAATGGGTGATAATTCGTTCACTCCTTTGAGGGGACATGACAAATTCCTAACCGAAATAGAATTTGTGGACTCCGATCACTTGATGTGATGTCACCAGACTTGGCGTTTTCGTTACAGGATTTCGGTTACAGCAAATCCACTTACTATGACAGTTAGAAACTTAAACGTCTCAAAGATGTAAAAAACAGGCATTCTTTTGCGAGAACCTTCATCATCACGACGTTCATCAGCCATTTTGACTCAGAAGTCATGCAGGGAACGTTCCAACAAAGCCAGTGTCCAAAATTCACAGAATTGTAATCACAACTTACGTGCCTGCGCAGTACTTGACGCAGGGATGTGAGCGAGCATAGATATCAAAAAGGAAACAAAATACAGAAAACAGATTGATTGACAAGTTACCGGATCAATGTTACCATTATTCATGCCGACAATGATTGGTCGAGGTTTTTCGGATTCCACAGAGCACGCGGTTTATATAAATTAATATATATTTTTTAAGACGACTTATTTAATAGTACGTCCGTGATATGTGGGGAGAAATTTGATAAATATTACAAAATAAAAGCTAAATAAGATCCTCTTTAATACCTTTCATGTCACAATGTCTCTCAAGCGACATGAGTGAACGATGACCTTTTTCTTGTAAAATCGTGAAATTTAGTCTCCCTACCCACCACCAAAATGTGGCTTTATTTTCAAATTTAAACATGTTAATATAATGTTTCTCTTTTTATTTGTGTGACCCCATAGTTCTATGCATAGTTCATAGTCCTTTGTGGTACGGTAATCTAAATAATTCAGCTTTAAATTTGAATCGCCAAGCCTTTTTTCTGAACGTAAATCCCAAATATATTTAAATGGTCATTGACCAGGCACAGTGCGCACTGGCTAGCATGTCCGCCTCCCAGTTAGTAGGGTTGCAGGTTCGATTTAACCTCCGACCCTCCCTATTTGGAGTTTGCACGTTCTCCCCGTGCCCGCGTGGGTTTTCTCTGGGCACTCCGGTTTCCAACCACACCATAAAAACATGCTTGATAGGCCGATTGAGCACTCCAAATTGCCCCTAGGTGTGAGTGCGAGTGCGGATGGCTGTTCATCTCTGTGTGCCCTGCGATTGGCTGGCAACCGGTTCAGGGGGTCCCCTTCCTTATGCCTGATGACTGCTGGGATAGGTTCCAGCACGCTCGCAACTCCTGTGGGGACAAGCATGATAGAAAATGGATGAATGGATGGGTTATTGACCAAACTGATATTGTACAAAATGTCATATCTCATCTTTTTCTTTTACAGACAAGCTTTTGAATCATGGAACTCAAGTATGTTTCACTCTGTGTTTGTAGACCACACCTCCCTAAGCACATCAGTTTCCTAAACCAGAAGGTTCACAAGGTGCACAATTGCAGACCAATCGTCTACAATTGTGCACCATGTGAGTTTTCCAACTGCTTTTGACCAGAAGGCTGGGCTTTAAAGTCACTATCCCCTAATTGGCCATTAAAGTTAACTTGCAACATCCCAGCCTTGTTTTCTAATCGAAGCCTCTAAAATGAAAGAGCAGGAGGGGGCCGTCATTATGTTTGCACTCAGCGTGGGGCCACAATCCCCCCAAACTGTAAGCCTTCATTATATGCATTTAGTTCAACATGGGTTTGCATTTCAAATAAAAACACTGCATATAAAACAATTGTCATATTATTATTATTATTATTATTATTATTATTATTATTATTATTATTATTATTATTATTATTATTAATGGTTGCAATGATCTGATTTGTGGCTTGTTACTAATTTGTCAGAGAAAACGTATCCCTCTCCATGTAAGGAAAACTACTCAAACATCTCTGACTTGGAAAGAGTCAAGTGCACAAGCAGGAAGAATGTGCTCATTGGTAGACATCAAGCTGAAATGCCAGATGGTTTGTGTGTGAGAGTGCGTATGTGAGTGAGTGTGTGTGTGTCTGAGAGAGTGAAAGAGAACGGGCAAGAGAGGGAGAGAATGATTTGGCATTTCAGACAGAGATATCAGCGCAGAGGGTGAGAGGTGCACAGTTCACGTTTGCAGAGGGCGGGGGCCATCCAGCCTCTCTCAAACAGTGCCGCTTGTGGTTTTTCTGACTCAACCTGCGCCCTGCCATGAGACAATATTAGGCGAGATGATGGGGTGGTCGGGGGTCCCTGTGGTTCCGCCAGGTGTCTGGTCCTGGTTTCCTACCTTGATAAGCAGGGCTGCTTCTGCCCTCCTCAGTAAAACTTACGCCTTTTGGAAATGCCAGTGCGGGGCTGAGGGCAGATGGCGCCCATTGCAGCCTCACCTCACTGAACCACGAGGGAACACGCGCTTCTTATCAGCACCCATGCACCTGCACAGTCACACAATGGGAGACCAGTGATGTGTTTCCGAGGGTGGAGTTGAGTTGGTGGGAGACAAATACAATGGCAGGCAGGGACTAGTGTCCTGTTAACCAGGTAGCAAAGTTGATTGTGCTTCAGTACGAAATAAGACAATTTTTTTCCAACCTAAATGTTTGACTATTGCTTTTGAACAGTTTTTTTTTTTTTTTTTTCCTTAGTGGAGGTTAGCAAAGGTACTGCTGGTTAAGAAATCATCCACGCAACTGCCACCTCTAATCTATGGCCCCATTTTTTTGCACTGAAACAGAGCACCAGGTGTGTGCTCAGAGGTGAATGTCATGATTGATTTTTTTGTTTTTTTAGTAAAAAGCAAACAGTTGTTATTGTCTATTTGAGCGATTAAAAAAACGCTTAGGACAAACAACTGGCCAGCTTTCAGAGGTTAAGTTGATATATGTAGAATTTTCAGGATGTGGGCAGCTAAATAATGCCCGATTGCTCGTCTGTGTGTGTGCGTGTGTGTGTGTGCGTGCGTGCGTGTGCGTGCGCGCACGAGCATGTATTTAAGCACGTGTGTGTTTTCTGTAATTGCGTAAACCAATGAGGACTGATAAGCCGAGTGGAGCCAGACAGCAGACACTTAAAAGATGTCTGCATTGATAATAAGGGGAGAGTTTTGTATGACCAACCTCACTTACAATGAAACACTTACTGTATCAGGAGCCTGAGTATCTTGGGAGCTATGATTCTTCAACAACAACAAAAAAGAATAAGAAAGCCAGTACATAAATTGATCTTGTAGGTGCAGTGATGCCAGTAAAGCTCAAGTTGGATTCTGATCTCTGAGATTTTATCAGGACCCTGTTTATGAAGTACTGAAGCACATAGAGGCAGCATTCTCATAAGCCACCACTCGTCATTAAGGTGAGTGTAATTCACTGTGCTAATATGGGAAATTTGAAAATGTGAATGTCTGCAGAGTGTAGTGATATACTACCATGGGACACACGGTTTTGAAACAGGCAGTAGTTTGAAAGCGCTATGATCTCAATCACTTGACATCCCGCATGGCACTGTTGTGCATAAGCGTGGCCTTGAAACTCATCAGAAAGGAGGTTAAACGCTAATTGATTGCATGTCGTCATAGTGCATAAATTGTGAACTGAGTATCTGTGCACAAGGACATCATCAGTGTTTGCGAGTGTGTCGTGCCCCTCACCCCATCCCTCCCACCTGTGTTTTTGAACTTGCGGATGAAGCCATCTGTACTTCTCTCTGGAGAACCAGAGCTCCCTTTCCTCTCTGTCCTTCCCTCATTTTCTGCTACTGCTGAAATGGGAAAATTGCTCTGTGTTTCCGCTCTAGTTGGGATTGGTGGTGTTGATAGACATTGTAGACACAATTATACGGAAGAGTTTCTTTGAGAGGCGATTCTGTCATTGGTGTTTGGCCTGTGGGACATGTCATTCTACCAAACTACTTTCCCTGGAACACCCCTCCTCAAGGGAAACAAGTCCAAAACAACACTAGTGAAAAAGACATCGCGAGTGAAGATTTTCTGTGATTTCTGCTTTGTAACATGGTCATTGATACCCCATTGACTCATTTACGAGTCCCTGTTTGTTATATTGTCCCTTTCTGAATGACATCAAACCATGTCTGAATCTTGAATTAACTTGAGTAACAATACATCACAATGATGATGACTCTTGTGTGTTGCAACAGAGCACGCAATATGAGAAGACTTGTGATTCCTCCTGGATATGAACTGCCCATAACTACTGATTCACGCGCCACCTATCAGGCAGAAGTTCCAAAGCTCTTTGAGAAAAAAAAACTGAAAAACTGTTTTTACAGTGGCTGTTTTATTTCAATTTCATGTTCTCTGTGAATCTTTTTTGCCATCTGTGTTAAGACAACAAAAAAGTCATTTTATTCCCACCAACGACTAATGGTTCATTATGTATGATGAGCATTTCATTTTCTCTGCAGTGTTCAATCATCACTGTTTAACCTGAGATGAGCAAGGATGAGGGAAACATCGTGCTGTGCTAAAGCCCCTCACCTAATTACTGTTGAAAGGTTCAATATAACTTGCAGGTAGGCACACATTGAGCTTGTAAACAGACACAAATATGAAGGTGCGGAGGGAACTGAGAGAACTGTTTGTCGGTTAAGTGAAGTGGACCATCACAGACGGAGTCATGCAAAGGCCAAGGAAGTGATGGAGGGAATGATTAGAGGAGAGCAAAAGCGGTATGGAGGAGGGGGAGGCAAAGGCAGCATTCCCGAGGAGGACTCTGTCCCACTTTTAGTAACCGGACACTCATGTTTCCACAAGGAGATTGTCTTTTGAAGTTTTCTGTTCTTCTTAGAGGATATTATAGAGTAGTGTCATGTTTTTAGCCAAATGTGAGACCCTATGCAGCGCATCATAGGGAAAAAATGATCAGAGCTAATATTCTTTATCCCCTTGTGTTTCAATATAAAATATAGACGATTTGGGGGTCAAACACAAATCTCCCTGTTGCCCCAACTTAGCAATCACTAGGTTTCTCTTGAGCTCTCATAAAAGCTGTAATAAGCCCAATGCCAGGTGAATCAGTAGCGCTCTGTTCCGAGCACAGTGCTAATAGGCTATAAATGAGCCCATGTGATTCATTTGCTGTTCAGGGAGGTAGCGGGCTAGCAATTCCCAGCCAAAGACTTTGCAAAACACAAGGACCACCAAAGAGGAACGTGAAACCTAAACTACACTTCTCCTACACTTCCTTTAATGGGTGGCTCATTAAAAAATAAAAACTTGCTCCATTCTGACTTGGAAGCCTGAAGGAGTTGATGTGAGTACAATTATCCTTCAAAAATTTCACATGATTTTCAGTAGTTTTGCCGAAACGCGCTTTGCATCAGTAAAGGTATATACAGAAATGTATGCACATTTTAACTCCAGCCATATTTGTGAGTGGAACGAGTGATTGAGTAAAGCAAGCAGGTGGCACAATGGCAAAGTCAGGTTAAAAAGATGATGTCTTGCTTTAAACAAAAAAAGACAAAAAGGAGAATTCATGTTTAATTAATATAGCTTGTATCTCTCACTGAGCTGCGAATTCTAAGGGCGAGTGACAGAGAGAGAGAGAGAGAGAGAGAGAGAAGAGAGAGAGAGAGAGAGAGAGAGAGAGAGAGAGAGAGAGAGAGAGAGAGAGAGAGAGAGAGAGAGAGAGAGAGAGAGCAAGAGAAAGAAAGAGGGAATTAGGGAGAGAGAGAAATAATGTCAAAAATGTCATCTTTTATCAATTCTCATAGTGATTTTTCTCAGGATAATAAATAATGAGAAAATAGTTTAAATACTGAAAAGAGTATGATGATGTTTTAATTGATTATTAGTTTCCTATTTCTGTCTTTTCTTTAACCCTAACTTTGTCCCAGGGTTACAGTTACACATTCCCAAAGTCACAAATGCTATTAACCTTTGCTTAGTTTAAACTCAAATAGTAGTCAATTTGACTGGTTCCACTCTGTGGGCTCCAGACCTGTTGGCACCACATCCCCACCTTTAGCATCAGATCAATCCCAGCACATTCTGTTTGCACAGCTTGCTTTCCAACCCCGATACAATACTTTATCATTGTGCAGAACAAATTATCACAACCTATGTTCTGTGGACTGGCAGCAGCGAGTTCATCAAAGTTGCTTCAGAACATTTCACTAACTTGGTGGGGACTTGTGGTCTACTGTAAAAGTATCGCCATTTCTATCACATTTTGTGGGGGCCTTTGTGTGTCCATTTTGATCTAAATTTGTAGGTGCATCTGTGAGTCCATTGTAAGTGAAGTAAAAATGTGGTGCTTCTTGATGGATCTCACTTAACTGATTACTTTGGTTCACAAAAATGAAAATGCACAGCAATGGAAACAATATTAATCAGAATCTTAAGAACACAATCAAAACAGCAAATTTTAGAATTAGAAATGTGCAAAATGTGCAATGAGGATCAAGAAAGAAAAACAATTTCAATTTACGTACACGAACAATGTAAAAGTGATGCATATCCGTAGTAATTTTGTTTACATTCACTGATCAAACGCATAAGTAACACCTCAAATATCAATACAATCCAACGCCAAAACAGAATTGACCAATTATAAATTAATCACACAAATAACAAATGTTACATACCGTAATGTCCGGTGTATAAGCCACGACTTTTTTCCAAAATTTTGAACCCTGCGGCTTATAGTCAGGTGCGGCTTATATAAGATTTTTTTCGTGATTTTTGTGATGACTTGATCACTATTACTCTTAACACTATTATATACAGTAAGAGCTACAAAACAAACTGACAAATAACTCGTTTTCAAATCAGACGAGTAAAAACTGGTCAAATATTTAAAAAAAAATATATTATTAAAAGTGAAGACAATTTGCAATTCTAGTAATGACACACGAATTTGATGCACAATTAATACACATAGAATGATGTGGCGGGCCGTATCTGGCCCCTGGGCCTTGAGTTTGACACCTGTGCTCCAAACCCTTTCTCTTACTCTGCCATGTGACTCAGAGATTACACAAAGCAGTGGCGCTGTTTGGACCATCTACATTGTATTAAAACCCAATCAATCAGCATTTAAATTAAATTCTTCTGACATTTTGCTCACCAAAAACAAGTTGTAATGAATGTGAACTTTTAATGCATTTTATTCAGAAGGTTACTTTGAACCCTGAGGCTTAAATGGCGGCGCAGCGTACTTATGGATTTTTACGGCCTCCGGCCTCCAGGGGGGCGCTCTAACAGGAAGCAAGAGCGAGACAGGCGAAGAAGAGATAATGCACCGAAGAAGACGTGCTAGTTTGTGTTTACAACATTTCGCGCATCACGCAGAACGCGATCAAGACGGACATTACTGAAAGGAAGCTTTTATACACAAACCGTCATTATGGGGGACAAAAGAAATGCATATGATGCCGCTTTTAAGCTAAAGGTATTCGATGTTGATGACATTGTGTTGCGGCACCCTTTTCTTTATTTCGTGGTACCGTCTACTCTGGAGCTATACGTGTCGCTCGCTAGTTTAATGTAATTTAGCGCTTCGTGCATGAATAAGATTAGCATGAACAGACCCTCATCCTGGAAAATGCTGGAAGAAATGGATAAAAACGACGACGAAAGAGATACTGAGAAAGTGTGTGGCGAAGGATATCTAACGCTATTCCAATCGGAAATTGAGGAGGAAGACTTAGATTGTTTCAGTGCACAGGAGGAAGATGAAGACGATGAAGCTCTTTTTTTTACTTTTACTTTAACCAGCCCTGTTAATGCTGTGCTACCATGTTGCTGCTGTGTTACCGCCGCGTCTCAGTGACTTTTACCGGTATGTTTTATTTAATCAAACCCTATTAGTGCTGTGCTACTTCCGTGTTGCTGCGGTATTACTGCCGTGTCACAGGCAGTGTTTGGAAAGAAATGTTAAGGTATGTTATTAAAACTTTAAAAAAGTTTTCTGTGTCCAATATTTCTTTGTTAATAATTCGCGTGCACACTTTCGTGTTGCTGTGGTATTACTGCTGCGTCACAGGCAATGTTTAGAAAGACATGTTAAAGCATATTATTCAAACTTCAAAAAGGCTTTTTGTGTACTGTCTTTCTTTGTAAAAAACTCGTATGCATGTGCGGGTTATAGTCCAATGCGGCTTATGTAAGAAAAAAACAAAAATATCCCCGAATTTTAGCTGGTGCGGCTTATAGTCCAGCGCAGTTTATAAACCGGAAATTACGGTATACAGGATTGTCTCAGAAAATTATAATATTGTGATAAAGTTCTTCGTTTGCTGTAATGCAATTAAAAAAACAAAAATGTCATACATTCTGGATTCATTACAAATCAACTGAAATATTGCAAGTCTTTTATTATTTTAATATTGCTGATTATGGCATACAGCTTAAGAAAACTCAAATATCCTATCTCAAAATATTAGAATTTCATGAAAAAGTAAACTAGTAGGCCCTACTAAGTAGGGTATTCAACTAATCACTTGAATTGTCTAATTAACTCGAAACACCTGCAAGGGTTTCCTGAGCCTTGAAAACCACTCAGCTTGGTTCAGTAAACTAAATCAAGTATGGGGAAGACTGCTGATCTGACTGCTGTCTAGAGGACCATCATTGACACCCTCCATCAGGAGGGTAAGACACAAAAAGAAATTTCTCAAAGAGCAAGCTGTTCACAGAGTGCAGTTTCAAAGCACATTCACAAAAGGTCTGTTGGAAGAGGGAAATGTGGCAGGAAACGCTGCACAACCAAGAGAGATGACCGCAACCTTAACAGCATTGTGAAGAAGAGTCACTTCCAGAATTTGGGAGAGCTTCAAAGACAGTGGACTGAAGCTGGAGTCCAGGTATCAAAAGCCACTGTTCACAGATGTGTCCGGGAAATGGCCTACAATAGCCGTATTCCCATGGTCAAGCCACTTCTGAAGCGTTTGACTTGGGCTATGGAAAAGAAGCACTGGACAGTTGCAAAGTGATCCAAAGTCCTCTTTTCAGATGAAAGCAAGTTTTGTATTTCATTTGGAAGTCAAGGCGCCAGAGTCTGGAGAAAGGCTGGAGAGGAGCAAAATCCAAGTTGCTTGAAATCCAGTGTGAAGTTCCCACAGTCAGCGATGGTTTGGGGAGCCATGTTAGCTGCTGGTGTTGGTCCACTGCAGTGGTTCTTAACCTGGGTTCGATCGAACCCTAGGGGTTTGGTGAGTCCGCTTCAGGGGTTCGGCAGAGCTGGTATGTCATTGCCCCGCCCCCGTTCCCGCCCCGCCGAACACACCTGAATGTCGTGTAAATTCGCGATAACGCATATTTGAACTGGTCTTGCAAAGGCAACAGTAGAAGTCACACCGATTTGCTAGTAATATTTTGAGATAGGATATTTGAGTTTTCTTAAGATGTATGCCATAATCAGCAATATTAAAATAATAAAAGGCTTGCAATATTTCAGTTGATTTGTAATGAATCCAGAATGTATGACACTTTTGAATTAGCATCTTTCCGCTAATCCGTTAGCCTGCCCAGTACTTCTTATGTGCACACATGTATAATATTTATATTTATAAAAAATTCTGTGTTATTTATACTATTACTATATTATTTACGTTTGAAACAATTATTTAATGTTCTAATAATAAAATGTGCACTTAAATTGTTTTATATACATTTATTGACACACAAAAATGTACAGATAAAAAAAAGAAAAAAATTTTACAGATGAGAGGGTGAGCATACTTCGTGGATTTCACTTATCGAGGGTGGTTTTTGGAACCAGTTATCCACGATAAACGAGGGATTACTGTAATTCCTTACTCATTCAGTTTTGTAATTGACAATGTTTTGGTAACACATCACTTATTGGTAACTGCCAGATAAAGATACATTTTTAATACATTTTCTCATTATCTCCAAACCAGTTATGCGTAAGAGAAAGAATAAGTGTGAGAAACCAAAAAGACTTTGTGTATGCAATGCATGTACTGCATGTGACTGTTCATTAATGAGTGGGAACTGGGGGGGGGGGTAATAAATTTGCATCCTTGCATTCTCCCACTGGTAGGTGGGTTAGAGAGGCTTTTGTTATATAAATGGTAAGGTAAAACTCAAATAGGAAATGAGTTATTTGAATAGCAGGGAGCATGCTTTTAAAAATATTATTAGATGAATATATGTAGTGGTGGATGAAAGCTGCAGTCAGAGGGGTGCACATGAAGAAATGGTTATCAGCATTGAGAGCCTGCACCTTGCACTGGAGAGTCAATTCACATCTCGCCTCTCCTTCAAAACAACAGTCTCAAACTATTTCTGTATGTTGTTGAAGTTATTTACAAGATCCATATTTTAATTCATTGTCACTTTGTTTGGTGCTAGGCACTCATTGCTAAAATTCTGCTCTACACATCACAGAGATCAATCAGCGGTACTAATACCGTATTTTCCACACTATAAGGCGCATCGGATTATAAGGCGCACCTTCAATGGATGGCCCATTTTAAAACTTTGTCCATATATAAGGCGCACCGGATTATAAGGGGCGCCTTCAATGAATGACCCATTTTAAAACTTTGTCCATTTATAAGATGTATACATTTGGCCCGCGGGCTGGACTTTGGACACATCTGCTGCAGTGGCTCAATATTGGTCTATATGTAAGGTGCACCTGATTATAAGGCCCACTGTCGGCTTTTGAGAAAATTGGAGGTTTTTAGGTGCGCCTTATAGTGCGGAAAATACGGTACCCACCTTTTTTTCAGTGGATGTCGGATTTCTTTAAGTGCACACTATTGTGTCTCCAGTTGTGTGGCTACTGCTGTTCAAATTATTTTTTTCACACAAAATTCACCGAGCAAAATCAAAAAGTCCAGTGAAGAGATATTTTGAGACATAAAAGAAAATACTTCATCAAAAGTGCTGGCTTTAAAGGCCTATAGGCCAAATGTGGTCTGCCATGTAATTGAATGTGTCAGGGGGAAGCTTAAAAGACTTCATTGCCTTAAAATAAATAAGTCACATGCATTGACCAAGAACTACTTTTCCCACAATGCATGCCATTACGGTAACCGCAAAGTGACAACATCCTTCCATCTGTAGGCAGTAAGGAAGATTTTCCAACAGGCAGAATTGAGAAATGCAAATATGGAGCCGAGTTATTTCTTAAAAGCAGATCTGTAATCATGAATAATGAGGCCTAAAATGGGCCTGAACTGTATGATTTAATTCATTCGTTTGCTTGTTCATTTGTTCGCTTGTTCATTTGTTTGTTCGTTTGTTTGTTTGTTTGTTCGTTCGTTCATTCATTTAGTTGCAGGGATGGCGGTTTATGCTCTTTACTCTAACATTCTGGCCCTTATTAGTGTGTTTGATGTGGTCATACTGCTGAAATATTAAACCAATAACACCACAGTTTAACGTTGGTATTAATGGAACATAAATAAAGCTCTAGTTCAGTGTTTCCCAACCAGTGTGCCGTGGCACACCGATGTCACGTGAGAGATGTTCCGTGGGAAATTGTCCAACATTAAATACCGAGCGAATTGTAACAGGATTACCAAACCACAGGTCGTTTTCCGCAAGGCTAATCGTGCATGCGTGGCAAATCTGAGAATTTTGAGATTTCATGTTGTGGCATCGGCACATACTCAATTTATGTGTGTGTTGCTGTTAGTGTTGGCTTGTGAGTGAACGATTCGTTCAAAAAAGGTTGGGAAACACTGCTCTAGTTAGCACACAAGCTTTCAATGGACATGGTTCGATTGAACAAACTTAATTTTCTTCCTTGTCTTCTTGCTACATGCTTTGATGCATGCATTCATATGGAGTCATTTTAGACAGTTTTATGACGAAAAAAAATTGCGAGTGTGAAGCTGCACATTGAACATCATTATTTAATCACTCAGGTTCCTGTTTTTGTAGACAGCACGGTACATTTGACGTGAACACTGTCACATCCTTATTTTCATTCTGGGGTGAAATCTCGTACGACGTGTTTGGGAATTTGGTAGACTGCACTGATGTACAAGGGTGCTCCAGTGGACCAAGGGCATTTTGTTTTACATGCTGCTGGCTCATCTGATATTTAGGTGACAGAAAGTAGATAGGATTTTTGATCAGGAAAATGTAGGTACATGTGCAATTTTGGCGGCTTTGATCGAGGTGCAGGCCATCAGATTCTGACGTCAGCAGATGTTTGTGGTGGATGTCATTATATTTTATTCATAAATATGATAACAGGTTGCACTGAGCCCTCTAATTCATAAAATCTAATTCATTAAACGCATGATTAGTCTTTTTGCGTTGTCAAGTCCCCACTTCACAGTGGCATGTGCTAGTGTTGTCAAAAGAACCGCTACTTTCTGTACCAATTCGGTACCAACACGCAAAAAAATACGCCGATACCTGCTTTTTGTGGTACCAACTACAGAGTATTTAACTTTTCACTCTATTCTGGGCGGAACTGAAGGAGGCAGTATACGCATGCGAGCAGCAGGTAGCTTCTCAAACGTAGGACATGTTTAGCAAAAAGAAGACGTCTGGTCACCCTAAACCGGAGCAATAATAGATTCGAACAAGCCAACGTGCAAAAAATGATTGAGAGTTTTGAGGCTTGAGAGGCTCCATGCCACTGCTGCTCTTTTTCAATGTATATAGTTGAATATTGTTATTTATTAACAGTCTTGCTTGTTTTCATAGATGTACGACTTGAAGGCGCTATGTCAGTGCTGCTCTTTTTTAATGTATAAAGTTTACTATATGGTTTAAGCAGTTTTAAATAAATTAGCGATTTTAAATGTGGATTCTGTTGTTGTGTTGTTTTTTACCATGGTAGTGTCGAGAATTGTGGTAAATCACAGGTATTGGTACCGACTACAGAAATTCTGGTATTGTGACATCACTAGCATGCGCAGTTAGACTGCAGACGTGCTAGACGTGCTGAACATCAAAATAGGGCCCACAATATTATGGTATGGCTTCTTCTGGAGTTGTCAGACAACAATCTCTTTATTTCCTTGGTGAATCAAATTTAAAATATAACATATATATAACATTTGACATGTAGAAATGCATTCACCAGACAAGTAGTAAGCAGTGAAGGCTACAGCATTATCACACAATGAAACACAGATAATAAAAACTATATGTTTCTGGGGGACAAACCACATTGGTTTGATAATAGCATGTTTGAAAGATGGAGGAAATGCAAAAGTTTCCTTTCTCTCCTTTTGCCTAGCATATCAGCATATATTAATGACAAGTGCACTCAACACGAGTAGCATCTGGAGATATTGCGTCTATCTCAAAAGCTTGAAGCAGTGGCTAAATTAGAGTCTGGTGTGAATCGATAAACACTGTCAAACACCTCAGGGGGTCCCCCCAATTTTCCCACAAACCACTCTAGCCCCCTAGGCAGAGAGAAACAATGGTGGAGCATCAATACCTACAATTGGGAGAAGGTAGAACAGAAGAGACATCAACCAAAATCACACAAGTGGGTCAGCTTTCCTCTAGACAGTAAATGGGTGCGCAATTGTTTGCATCAATTGAAACCTGTGGGAGATGGAGGACACGATGGTGGAAGGGGTGCCATTAGAAGTGCATTGGTATAGAAGGGGTGCTTGGGAGGTGAATGGGAAGTGGAGGTTTTTAAAGCAAGACGAGATGGGGGGGTATAGGTGTTTTCAATTACCCACAAATTCAGAGCAATTTCCGCCTCTTTCTGCCCACACCGCCAACTGAGAGGCTGATGGGAGGCCTGAACAAAGAGGCATGGAGATCGCGATTGTTTGACTGCGGGTTGGTGGGGAGGAGCAGGAGGGGGTTGGTTTTTGTCCATCTGCCTTGCTCAGCTTTTTTCTGTCACCTTGCCACTAGGAGTCCCCTTTTTTGTCACTGGCTGCAAACATGAACATGTCACGTGTCTGCTCTCCAGTGCCTTGGACAGCGCCCCACTCCTGCTTACATTGTTCACAGCCACACCCACAAAGTAATCAGCGCTCATTGCCTGATGCCAACTCATAACTACACCTGCTCCCGCCTCATTAACTCTCCAACTTAAACCCTACGTTCCCTTCACTCCTGGTCTGTTCGTCTGGCTTACTAACTGTCGGTTTGTTACCTGTTTCGGCGATCTGCCTGTTATACCCGTTCTGACTCCCATTGTCGACCTTGCTTACCTGTTTGCCCAACCATTCCTGAACACTGCCCGCACAAACTTTCTGCCCTGAACCGCCTTGACCGTACTGAGAGAAGGCGTCAGCCAGATTTCTGGATAACTCAGTTCATTGGTCCAGCTAGTGGAGCAACTCCAGAAGCTGCAACATGTCCCAGGAGCTGGCCCGAGTTCTCCAGGCTTAAGTGTTTTAGCCACCCCTCCGCCTCCCCCTGACCTGAACAACTCCTGCCTGAACGTGACACGCTGCCTTTGATGGCTTCGTATGCAGTTACTGGACCCGTCTTCTTCACAGCTGCAGCCTCTGGGCCTCTCTCGCCGCCCCGCCAGCTGCAGTTTGTTAGAGATTTGCTCACTCCAACTTATTTTGCAAGAACCACACGGTAGACAAGCAAGTTCTTTTAGACACCTGCAGGTGGAGAGTTCACTCGTTGAAGGAATGAAGTCTAAAAACTCTCCCTCCTGCAATGGCATATTTATTAAGAGAAACAGAGTGGGGGTAAGAGTAGGTTGAATAGGAAGCCCTTGTGCTCTAGTCAAAACATATCAGGGGATGTTTTACGACCTTGTGGAGGATGGGACAAGGTAGGTTATTTATTACCGGTTGCATTCCAACATAATCATACGATAAGGATAATCTGAAAAACCCTAACACAGTTCCCTGCGTTTTTGCCTCAACTGCAGCCTATGGTCTTGTTTGCTCGACCGCTCAACTGCAGCCTATGGTCTTGTTCACTCGATTGCTGCGGTCTCTGATCTCATCCTTTTGACAGCTGCAGTTCCTTGTCTTGACATCTGCAGTTCCCTGTCTCATTGCTTCAATAGCTGTAGCTCCCTGTCTTATCACTTGGACAGCTGCAAACACCTCTTTTGTCGTTTCGGCCGCTTGAGCACCAAGTCCAGTCTCCACGACAGCTGCAGTCCTGACTCCAGTCACCTCGATAGCTACAGTCCTGAGTCCAATTGCATCACCAGCAGCAGTTCCCAGTCTCGTCTCCTCAACAGCTACAGATCCCTGACTCGTCACTTTGACAGTTGCATCTTCTAATTCCGTTGCCTCGACAGTTGCAGGTTTCCGGTCCGTTGCCTTGGCTGCTGCAGCCCCAAGTCCGGTCTCATCAACAGCCAATGCAACCTGTTGTCCCGTCGCCTCAGCAACCGCTGCGACCTGCGGTCCCGTCGCCTCAACAGCCGCTGCGACCTGCGGTTCCGCCGCCTCAACAGCCGCTGCCCTGCGGTCCCATCGCCTCGACTGCTGTGGCCTCCTGGCCCTGCCTTTTGATATTCCGCCACCCAATCTTGGTCCAGGAGCACACGTCAGCTTGTGGGTGATTGACGGCTGTATCCAAAGTGCGGAACCAAACACATAAAAAAAAAAAAAAGTTCTATTTATTTACAGCTATGTATCTAAACATCAGAAACCTCTACACCGACAATAGTCTCGCCCTCCCCGATCTTGCACAGTTTGCAACATGAACATACGAAAGGACTGAAAGAAACCTATATCAACCATGTTACTCCCCTTGCTTCCCAGCCAAGGACACAAATAAGACATGAATATTTGGAAAACTTTATCAATTCAGAAACCAAAACTAAAAACGTTTAACAATGGGTTTTTGCCGTCTATTTACTAGTATCGTAGCTTTTAGTCACAATTGCAAAACCTTCAACTAAATACAGTGTGTGTGGGAACACAAATCCCTAAAAAAAAAAAAAACATTTTATTTCCACTGCATTATACTTGACAAAGCTCTACATAAAGCAAATGCTTTCCCACCGTCAAAATCAGGAACTATGAGGTGCCGTCCTTTCTATAATTTTTCCAATATGGAACTCCACTTTTTTGCTGCACTATTTTTTTCTTGGTTCCTTCATTCTTGTTTTGAACAGAATGTGTCTCTAACCATGCCAAACAGCAATTTGGTGGAAGGTAAAAAGTGTAGCCCCTCATTCTCCTCCATCATGGGTGTTTGTCTGTGCATCTTTTTAATCGTTTAGTGCAGCATAGTTTTCACAGTTTTCAACAATTACACTCTGAAATCCTTTGTATGGGCCAACCAGGTTCTTCCACCTCATATTCATCAGACAATACCTTTTCAGGTCTTGCTTTACATAGCAGTTATACTGGAAAATCATCTTCCTCATAATGTTTCCAAAAACTTTTAAGCATGGTCATTTTTGAAATGTCTAAGTAAACAAGAGTCCCATGTGCATTTGCATTTTTGTGTGAAAAAAGGGCAACTGTACATCAATATGTGTGGATGATATTTTTTTTGGAGCTTGTTTTAGAAATACAAAGCAGGTCTGTAAGCAAATAATTAGGGCAAAAAACTGAGGTGGAGACTCTGCCAGAACATGAAGCTCTAAAAATTAAAAGGAAGTCACATATGCGAGACTATGTCAGAACATGTGTTGATGTGTGTGCATATGTGTTTTTTGTGTGTGTACAAGCGCAGGGGGTGGGGATGGGATTCTTTCTGGATGGTTAGTCTTATCTTCATGCACACTCACAATGTATGCTGCACCAGATGGTCACACAACACACAGTCACTAATGGCACCACTTGATCATGTCTGGCTTGTGCTATAAATCAGTATATTAACAATGAACACATTTCATATATACAGTTTGATTGATCCCCATGTGACACATAAAGCCATTTCATGAAAAGAGAAGAAACACTCAGAGGACCTTGTAGATTTAGCCGTGCGTGCCTGATTGATGGTCGACAGGAGAGATCTCCCAGACATTATCCTCAATTTATGATAGCTCTCATGTTACTGTGTACATCTTGTTTGTTTATTAAGACATTACACTGCTGCTGTCCTTGTGGGGATTTAATTGGTCTGCTCCGTAAAGCTGCTTTCATTTTTAACATTTCTAGAAACAAGTGGTTAGGAACTCTGAGGAGAATGAGCAATTTGACAGAGATGATGTGCACAAACACCACTACTACATTCGTCTTCTGTATTGCAGCCATTTGTGATAATTTCTTGAAAGAATCAAAGTTGAACGTAATGTAAGAAAAAGATGCATGATAACAAAAATGACAATAATATAAATAATTATAATAAAGGCGGCACCGGTGTGTACTGGTTAGCACGTCGCATCACAGTTAGGAGGGTCCGGGTTCGATTCCACCTCCCTGTGTGGAGTTTGCATGTTCCGGAGTGGGTTTTTTCCTGGCAATCTGGTTTCCTCCCGCATTCCAAAAACATGCTTGGTAGGCCAGTTAAGTACTCCAAATTGCCCATAGTGCAAGAGCGGATGGTTGTTCGTCTCTGTGTGCTTGCGATTGGCTGGCAACCGTTTCAGGGTGTCCCCCGCCTACTGCCCGATGACTTGGGATGGGCAGGACACCCGCGACCCCCACGGGGCCAAGCGGTACAGAAAATGGATGGATAATAATAATAATCATCATAATAATTAATAATAATAACTTTTTAATTTCTCTTTAGCATCTTAATTCATCACACAAATTTAGTGGCTAATTAGGCAGGTCTTAAACTCAAGGGCACCCATTAATATTTTATGTGGGTGACCAATGATTGCCGAAAGAATACAAACACACAACAGCTCTGATTCTGGCTCACGGAGCATAGGCAGCCGTGTGTTTACACAATCCTCAGAGGAGGCAAGGCAGGAAGTTGCCTCCTCCGAGCGACTTGTCTTCGGTTTTAACATAACTATAAAAATTCTGCGATTTTGGTTCAAAATAATACAATACTACTGAAATTAAAAGGAAAATGACTTTATAATAAAAACAATTGAATTTGTTTTGCCCCTTTTCATGATGGCAGGGTAGGCACGGCCTCCCTTGCCTACTCTGACCGTACGTCCCTGTTTGCCATACAATTAAAGTTCTAGTAAATATTAATCATTATTAGAGGCCCCTAACTGTGATGTGGCTTGCAATGAAAATAAGTGTTTGATCATGACATTTTATTCACAGTGGCTCGCTAAATATTCATATTTCTTGACCTCTTGCAAATTGTGTTACATACAAACCTCTATCGTAATTTGGAAAATGCATTTTATTCAAATTTCCTGTGATTGACACAAACCTACAGAAGAATATGGGAGAGAAAAACGGTTCCGTTTCAATTTATTAATAATATAAATCTAAATTATTTGGCATACAAAAGTGTCACCCCCATTTACTCAGATACCCCAAGATACTGTACAATACAGTGATCATTTTTGTAATTTTTAAAGGTGGTAGCGAGGCGGCTCGGTGGGGTACTGGTTATCATGTCCGCCTCACAGTTAGGAGGGTGCGGCTTAAATTCCACCTCTGGCCCTCCCTGTGAGGAGTTTGCATGTTCTCCCCGTGCCTGCGTGAATTTTCTCTGGCCACACCGGTTTCTTCCTACATCCCAAAAACATGCTTGGTAGGCCGATTGAGCACTCCAAATTGCCCCTCAGTGTGAGTGCGAGTGCAGCGGATGGTTGTTCGTCTCTGTGTGACCTGCGATTGGCTGGCAACCAGTTCACGATGTCCCCCGCCTACTGCCCAATAACTGCTGGGAAAGGCTCCAGCGCGCCCACGACCACCGTGGGGACAAAGTGGTACAGAAAACGGATGGATGGATGGATGGATGGATGGATGGATGGATGGATGGATGGATGGATGGATGGATGGATGGATGGATGGATGGATGGATGGATGGATGGATGGATGGATGGATGGATGGATGGATGGATGGATGGATGGATGGATGAAGGTGGTAGCGATACAAGCCAAAAGTCAGTTCTATGATTTGAAAAATTGTCTTGTACAGAATATTTTTGGACACAACAGTTTTCAAATTTTCATTCCTTACAAAAGTTTGAATTTTTGTCATGCCACCGAATGGTGAATTGGTGATTTGTTTCCTTTGGGTATTTGTAGCTAAAAGATGATGGTGAAACATGTCAGCCTCCTGTAAGATGATAAATATTATATACAACTGGTGATTACTAGTGAGGGTGTAATAATACGTTTTTTGACTGATATAAGGCCAAACATCCATCCATCCATCTTCTTCCGCTTATCCGGGGTCAGGTCGCGGGGGCAGCAGCTTCAGAAGGGACTCCCAGACTTCCCTCTCCCCAGCCACTTCATCCAGCTCATCCCGGGGGACCCCAAGGCATTCCTAGGCCAGCTGAGAGACATGCTCTCTCCAGCGCGTCCTGGGTCGTCCCCGGGGTCTCCTACCGGTGGGACATGCCCGAGACACCTCCACAGGGAGCCGTCCAGGAGGCATCCGGATGAGATGCCCGAGCCACCTCATCTGGCTCCTCTCAACGTGAAGGAGTAGCGACTCTACTCCGAGTCTCTCCCGGATGACCGAGCTTCTCACCCTATCTCTAAGGGAGAGCCCGGACATCCTGTGGAGAAAACTCATTTCGGCCGCTTGTATCCGGGATCTCGTTCTTTCGGTCACGACCCATAGCTCGTGACCATAGATGAGGGTAGGAGCGTAAATCGACCGGTAAATTGAGAGCTTTGCCTTTAGGCTCAGCTCTCTCTTTACCACAACGGACCGGTACAGAGTCTGCATTACTGCCGACGCTGCACCGATCCGCCTGTCGATCGCACGCTCCATCCTCCCCTCACTCGTTAACAAGACCCCAAGATACTTAAACTCCTCCACTTGGAGCAGGATCTCATCCCCGATCCTGAGAGGGCATTCCACCTTTTTCCGATCGAGGACCATGGACTCGGATTTGGAGGTGTTGACCCTCATCCCGACCGCTTCACACTCGGCTGCGAACCGCTCCAGTGAGAGCTGGAGATCACGGCCTGAAGAAGCCAACAGCACCACGTCGTCTGCAAAAAGCAGAGACGCGATGCTGAGGTCCCCAAACCGGACGCCCTCAACGCCTCGGCTGCTCCTAGAAATTCTGTCCATAAAAGTTATGAACAGAATCGGTGACAAAAGGCAGCCTTGGCGCAATGTTGTAGAGGCGTGTCAGCCATGACAGCCCCACAACATCCAGAGCCCTTAAGAACTCTGGGCGGATCACATCCACCCCCCGGGGCCTTGCCACCGAGGAGTTTTTTAACTACCTCAGTGACTTCAACCCCAGAGATTGGAGAGCCCGCCTCAGAGACCCCAGGCCCTGCTTCCACAATGGAAGGCGTGTAGGTGGAATTCAGGAGGTCTTCAAAGTATTCTCCCCACCGACTCACGACGTCCCGAGACGAGGTATGCAGCACGCCATCCCCACTGTAAACAGTGTTGATGTTGCACTGCTTCCCCCTCCTGAGACGCCGGATGGTGGACCAGAATTTCCTCGAAGCCGTCTGGAAGTCATTCTCCATGGCCTCGCCAAACTCCTCCCACGCCCGGGTTTTTGCCTTAGCCACCGCCGAAGCCGCGTTCCGCTTAGCCATCCGGTACCTGTCAGCTGCCTCCAGAGTCCTACAGGCCAGAACGGCCCAATAGGACTCCTTCTTCAGCTTGACGGCATCTCTTACCGCCGGTGTCCACCAGCGGGTTCGGGGATTGCCGCCACGACAGGCACCAACAACCTTACGGCCACAGCTCCGGTCAGCCGCCTCAACAATGGAGGCGCGGAACATGGTCCACTCGGACTCAATGTCCCCCGCCTCCCCTGGGACGTGGGAAAAGCTCTGCCGGAGGTGGGAGTTGAAGCTCTTCCTGACAGGGGATTCCGCCAGACGTTCCCAGCAGACCCTCACAGAGCGTTTGGGTCTGCCAGGTCGGACCGGCATCTTCCCCCACCATCGGAGCCAACCCACCACCAGGTGGTGATCAGTTGACAGCTCCGCCCCTCTCTTCACCCGAGTGTCCAAAACATGCGGCCACAAATCCGATGACACGACTACAAAGTCTATCATCGAACTGCGGCCTAGGATGTCCTGGTGCCAAGTGCACACATGGACACCCTTATGTTTGAACATGGTGTTCATTATTGAAAATCCGTGTCGAGCACAGAAGTCCAATAATAGAACACCGCTCGGGTTCAGATCGGGGGGGCCGTTCCTCCCAATCACGCCCTTCCAGGTCTCACTGTCATTGCCCACGTGAGCATTGAAGTCACCCAGTAGAACGATGGAGTCCCCAGAAGGAGCGCTCTCCAGCACTTCCTCCAGGGACTCCAAGAAGGGTGGGTATTTTGAGCTGCCGTTTGGTGCATAAACACAAACAACAGTCAGGACCCGTCCCCCCACCCGAAGGCGGAGGGAGGCTACCCTCTCGTTCACCGGGATGAACCCCAATGTGCAGGCGCCCAGCCGGGGGGCAATAAGTATACCCATACCTGCTCGACGCCTCTCACCGTGGGCAACTCCAGAGTGGAAGAGAGTCCAGCCCCTCTCGAGAGGTCTTGTACCGGAACCCAAACTGTGCGTGGAGGCTAGTCCGACTATATCTAGTCGGAACTTTTCTGCCTTGCACACCAGCTCGGGCTCCTTCCAGCCAGAGAGGTGACATTCAATGTCCCAAGAGCCAGCTTCTGCAGCTGGGGATCAGACCGCCAAGGTTCCTGCCTTTGGCCGCCGCCCAGTTCACACTGCATCCAACCCCTTTGGCCCCTCCCACAGGTGGTGAGCCCATGGGAAGGGGGACCCACGTTTCCTTTTTGAGCTGTGTCCGGCCAGGCCCCATGGGCGAAGGCCCGGCCACCAGATGCTTGCCTTCGAGCCCCGCCTCCAGGGCTGGCTCCAGAGGGGGGCCCCGGTGACCCGCGTCCGGGCGAGGGAAAACGCCAAACAATTCAACACAAATTGGGAAGGATACAATTCGAGACGATAAAAGTGATTCTGACACAATAACTCCATATTCAAATAGCGCAACAATGGGTTTTCTATTAATAAAGCCATTCTAAGTAGAGATTTTATCCATTAAATTATATTTTAAGATTAGTTTCTACCTTATCCATTTGTGTGCAGGGTTGCGGACGGTGCTGGAGCCTAGTCTCGCTGACATCTTCACCCTGAACTGGTCACCAGCCAGTCACAGTGCACATATAGAAACAAACAACCAATCCCAATCACCCACCTGCACACTGCTACTGAGCAGGAATCGATCAAAAGCTCCCCGGACGCAAGTTAGGCGAGTGTACCCCTACACCAAAATAATAAAAAAAAAAAAACATTGATACGAGCATAAGCTAGTTTAATTAAAACTTTAGCATAAAGTGCAACATAAATAGCAACTTCTTTTTTATACTCTAATTTTCTTATCAGAATAAGAGTTCCTTTTATGCACTAAAACATCCATCCATCCATCCATTTTCTGAACCGCTTAGTCCCCACAGGGGTCGCGGGCGTGCTGGAGCCTATCCCAGCCGTCATCGGGCAGTAGGCGGGGGACACCCTGAACTGGTTGCCAGCCAATCGCAGGGCACACAGAGACAGACAACCAAGCTCACTCACACTCACACCTAGGGACAATTTGGAGTCTTCAATCGGCCTACCAAGCATGTTTTTGGAATGTGGGAGGAAACCAGAGTGCCCGGAGAAAACCCACGCGGGCCCGGGGAGAACATGCAAACTCCACACAGGGAGGGCCGGAGGTGGAATCGAACCCGCACCCTCCTAACTGTGAGGCGGACGTGCTACCCAGTGCTCCACCGAGCCGCCTCTGCACTAAAACATCAATGTAAAAAAAAAATTAATTGACTGTGAGAATATAGTTTGCTACTTATATACATATCTTTTGCTCCACAAGCGTTTTTTTTACATTGCACTAAAACATCAATGTAAAAAAAACGCTTGTGGAGCAAAAGATATGTATATAAGTAGCAAACTATATTCTCACAGTCAATTAATTATCCTGCTGCTGTAATTGTTCTGTAAAAAGAACATGTTACATATTCTAAAAAATATTTCAGCTGGTCTACATGTTGTCTGGCAGCAAACCTCTATAGTGTAGTGTAGTTAAAAAAACAACAACCTCCAAGAAAGATTATTCCCCTTTCCCCTGTGTTCTGATTTTGGTGGGTCAAATAGATTATAAAATCCATGTACCCCCGGCAATGTGCTCATGTACTAGTCATCGCTGTTTGGTGCAACGAATGAGTATTTGTATGAAGATCTCTGTGTGAGTGGTCAGCAAACGCACCTAGAGTAAATTGCACAACGTGTGTGTAGTTCTTTTGCCTCGACACGCAGCGATTTATTGCATGGCGCATGCACCTTTTTTTGCAAACCCTTATTTATAAAACCAAAAATCAAAAGACTTAAATGTGTATTCTTTGTGTCTTTAAATAAAAACATGCAAGTAATGTTACATTCAATGTGTGCCAGGCCTGCTGCTGCAGGGCTAACAACATTGGCATAATAACTGTGGAATTGCATTGCAAAATTGTTGTGTTCTCGTTATATTTCACTGGGCATTTGCAACAGCTATAAATGGCACTGTCTCGTCAAGACGATTTCGTTTCTTTTCCTTTCCCACAAAAGCGAACACACTACGTCATCACGTCTACTCTTCCTTGTCGCCATTATTGTCTCGGTTGCGTGCTTAACGTACATCTGCGGCACCCTCGAGCTGTCGGTATAATGTATACGAGGGAAAACAAATTAAAGTTGACTAAATTTAACATTCAAATGAATAAAATTGACAATGTATTGGAAATTTTGAGTCAAAAGTTATCTCATTAATTATATCGATTACATCAATTGATAATTGTGTCGATGTGGGGCCACCATTGACGTAAATGAGTCTGTTCTCATTGTAGCTGGATCGCAACGTAGACATGGCGGATTCAACAAATGTATTATTATTTCCCTAATTAGTAGGCTTACATAATTATCCCAAACCCTGTCTTGTTCTTTCATCAAGATCTGGACAAAGACCTTTCTAGTCCTCCTAAACTTGAATTTGTGTGAACAATTCATTGGAAGAATTCCAAATCTGTCCCCAATTCAGCCTCTTTCTGCATGTGTTCAAAAGGAGATGTGGAGCATGGGTATTATTGTGCACATGACATTTGAGAGGTCTGTCAGTAAAAGATCTATATTTAGCTAGCAGGGGGCCAAGGTGACTTGGTGTAATGACAACATCCAGATACATTCGACTGGACCCTGTACTTTTTTATCTACTGTTGCTGCTGCCGCCGCTCCCCCCACTGATGCTGCCACTGTTGGTGCCACCGTTGCTGCAGCTGCCGCCGCTGCTGCCGCTGCCGCTACCGCTGGTGCTGCCGCGATGTGCCAGTCAGAGAAAGCAGAGGTCAGACCTGGCTGGCCTAAGCAGTCCCGGCCCACCGGTGAGTGAAGCCATCTTGGTAGCCCATGTCAACATCAGACTATATTATCACAGGCGAGTTAGACGATCCATGGAACCTGCCCCAAATCCCTTCGCCACGCTGGGGATATGCTCCTGACACACTTCCCCATCTTCTTTAGGCGCTGGCCATGTGTCTTCCAGGATCTGACGGAGAAAACAGCCTGCCCTGCACTCATGAGGATCCTAGATGAACATTTCTTCCCCATTGACCCCGAGGAGGTGATGCCAGATATTCTATGTGGCCAGATGGTCTTGAATTGCCATGAGAAAGGCATGGCTGTGGTTATGCCTCAGCTGAGTGTGAGGGTGCTTATGTGAAGGGGGTCATCTGTCCTGATATCAGAGAAAGGGAAAGATGGCTATGTTTTGACAATCTGAACATTCTTGCTCATAGAGCGCATTTGTAGTACGTAATCAAACGCTGAGGTCCAGTATTTGCACATTGAGTTTTCATTAATTTTGTCCTGGAAAAAAAATAACAACAACCCCCACAACAGATTTGGTACCAACAACTACGATGTGCTTGAAGTGGAATAATTTCTTTTATCAGAGGCGGGGTGCAGATTTTAGGGCTCGCTGCGCAATGACCAATTTGGCAGACCGGTGTCCACCAAGCTGGGCGGGCGAGTGCAGCAGAAGGAGTGTCATGAGAGTGTCATGAGATGCGACAATTTGGAGGCAGAAAGTCAATCTAACCTTATGCCTGCCTAGACCACGGCCAAAACTGACATGGAGTAAGACGGCTGCTCTAAGGTGACACATTGTGACTCCGTAAATATTGAAAGGGCGAGCGAGCGAGCGAGCACCAAACACTCTGAATCATTGTATTATTTTCTTAAATCATTCCGATGATGGTCACGGCAATGGATGATCAGGTGGAGGCAGTGTACAAGTGCCCATTTTATGGTATAGATGTGATTCTGCCATCTTGAGAAGAGCCACTTTCATGATTGAAGTCAGTTATGACCATCCCCACATCGGCACAACTCACTCACACTATCTATCTATCTATCTATCTATCTATCTATCTATCTATCTATCTATCTATCTATCTATCTATCTATCTATCTATCTATCTATCTATCTATCTATCTATCTATCTATCTATCTATCTATCTATCTATCTATCTATCTATCTATCTATCTATCTATCCATCTATCCATCCATCCATCCATCCATCCATCCATCCATCCATCCATCTATCTATCTATCTATCTATCTATCTATCTATCTATCTATCTATCTATCTATCTATCTATCTATCTATCTATCTATCCATTCAGTCATTCATTCATTCAGTCATCCAATCTGGTGTTGCATACAGTGGTGTGTTTGCACAGACACTTGAGAAATTAGAGGGAACGCTGGACTAGTTCTTATATCACAGACATATGATTTAGGTTGTTTTATTTACCTGACATGTTTTGGCGTGTATTTGCGCCTTCATCAGAGTATCACTGGTGACGCGTCTTTATCAGCTGTTAAATCATTCAACAGCTGATAAAGACACGTCAGACCTACACGCCGAAACATGTCAGGTAAATAAAACAACCTAAATATTTGTCTGTGATAAAATAACTAGTCAACGGGCAAAAAAATGTTGGTCTTGGTTTTCCAAAGTAAATCAAATCAGTCTGCTTTCATTGAGCACAGGGTATTTATTGTTGACAAGACCAAAGTTTGAGGATTTGAACAATTTTAAATTGAAAAAGGCACCCATCCATTTTCTGAACTGCTTAATCAAACAATTTATCAATTAGGCCAGTTCATATACACACAGACAATGTCAAACTTAGGCTAAACGATCCCACTTGCCTTGAATAGTCCCATTTTTTATAAAGTTGGTTGTATATCAGGACTTGGAGGAAAAGAAAGCTTAGAGCTTGGGGTCAGCTGCTTAAAGTGTGCTTTTACATTCTCGCGTTTGCCTCAAGGGTCCTTACTTGTGCCATGTGGGAAAGTTTTTGCCAACATTGCCACCTACTGACCATTGCCAAAATTACAATTCTAAGCGTCTGCGTTTTTGCCAACATTGCCACCTACTGACCATTGCCAAAATTACAATTCTAAGCGTCTGCGTCGCCGCACAGTAGTTAATGAACGTTGCATTGAGTTGCATGCGCTGCCAACTAATCTTGGTGATTGTGTATAAGCAAATTTACTTGACCCAACGAAGCACGGCTTTTATTTTAATCACATTACACTGTTTTTATTGATAGTAAATATACCACAAATGTTTGTGTTAAAGGAAAACTTGAACATTTCAAAAAATCTTGCCATACTTTTATTTCAATGATACACAAAATCTGACTTGGGACAAGTGAATTAAATTGCTGGGAGCGAGGGGGGGGGGAAACGACGACAACGTTTAAGCCATATATTCATCATCCTCATCAAATTCGCTCTCATCCTCAGCAGTAGCATCCTGGTACTGCTGGTACTCTGATACCAGGTCATTCATGTTGCATTTTGCCTCTTTGAAATCCATCTCATCCATGCCCTCACCTGTGTAAAAATGGAGGAAATCTCTGCGGCTGAACCTGGCTGTAAATTTCTTGGAGATGCGCTTGAATAGCTCTTGGATGGCTGCGTTGTTGCCAATGAAGGTAGAGGCCATCTTGAGG
This sequence comes from Syngnathus scovelli, assembly GCF_024217435.2. Lineage (NCBI taxonomy): Eukaryota > Metazoa > Chordata > Actinopteri > Syngnathiformes > Syngnathidae > Syngnathus > Syngnathus scovelli. The sequence goes on along the minus strand of NC_090849.1, from coordinate 10,076,636 downwards.
CCATGAGAGGGAACGTCACACACTGCGGTCTTGATGTTGTTAGGGATACATCCAACAGAGTCACTACTATTTTTGTTCTGCACTCTGCGCAGCTCCTCATGCACCTCCTTCATGGACATGTGGCCACGGAACATGGCAGTAGCGGTCAGAAAGCGCCCTTGGCGTGGGTCACAGGCAACCATCATATTTCTCGCATCGAACACCTCCTGGGTTAGCTTGCGGAGTGTGACGGCCCCGTATTGATGTCTGTCTTTGCTTGTGATGGGTGCAATGCCTGGTATGAGAAAGTGCAGACGGGGATAGGGCACCATGTTGACAACCAGTTTGCGCAGGTCAGTGTGGTGGAGTCCAGGGAATCTGAGGCAGGTGGTGACGCCGCTCATGGTGGCAGAGACCAGGTGGGGTTAAAATCGTCGTAGGAGCGAGTGGTGAGTTTCAGTATATGGAAGCAGATATCGTACAGAGACTAATTTTCAAAGCAGATGGTCTTGTCTGTGTTGTGTATCAGCTGGGGGACCGACAGCATAGCATTGTAGGGGTCAAGCTGCATGTCGTATTCTTTAGAAGGCACCACGCTGAAAGTGTTCGTGATGCGGTCTGGGTACTCCTCACGAATTTAGCTGATGAGCAGAGTGCCCAGCCCGGAGCCGGTACCACCACCTAGTGAATGTGTGAGCTGGAAACCTTGCAGGCAGTCACAGCTCTCAACCTCGTTCCTCACCACATCCAGGACAGACTCCACCAATTCTGCACCTGTTGTGTAATTACCCCTAGCCCAGTTGCCACCGGTACTACTCCAGCCCGTAAGGAGATGATGAAATAGCCTCGCGGGTACAACAGCTATTCGGTAACGCCCCCTGACCGCAGTTGTTGCAATGTTGGGAAGTGATGCGACCTTGTAATTTACTAGTCGTACTAAAATGTACACTGTGTACAACCAGTATGGATCAACTGATCCATGTATAAGGCACTCTGCATTATAAGGCGCACTGTGGTTTTTTGAGTAAAATGTAAGTTTTTAAGTGCGCCTAATAGTGCGGAAAATATGGTACATGTTCTCCCCGTGCCCGTGTGGGTTTTCGCCGGGCACCCCGGTTTCCTCCCACATCCCAAAAACATATTTGGTAGGCCGACTACTGAGCACTCAAATTGCTCTTAGGGGTGAATGTGAGTGCGGATGGTTCTTTGTCTCTATGTGCCTTGCGATTGGCTGGCAACCAGTTCAGGGTGTCCCCCGCCTACTGCTGGTGATGACTGCTGGGCTGGCTCCAGCACGCCCGCAACCAACGTGGGGACAAGCGGTATAGAAAATAGATGTATGGATATTCATGATATAGACGATAAACGGTATCACTATCAATATCAATTTATTTGACCTAAAAAGTGTTTGCCTATTGAAACAAAAAAAATAAGGAATTCTCACCACCAACAACTATGTAGCTTGCTTTTAAAAAGGAAAGGGGGGGTGTTGCAATTCAGAGGCATCAAAACCCATTGCACGCAGGCATTGCGAGACAAAACGCTTTGTGACGTGGCTTCATTGGACACACGACAAGACGAGGTTATTATACACAAAAATAAATAAATAAATACATAAATACATAAATACATAAATAAATAAAAGTGGGAGAAATTGTGCATCTCTAGGCTGGTCAGTGTGGTAACCACATTGGTGCGAAGGTTAGTAAATACTTTTATTGTTGATCTTTTATATGATTTTTTGATCCTCTATTAATTTTTCTCTAAAATTGTCACTTTGCTTGGGACTTGAACTTGACAAAAGGAGCCTTCAGAACTGAAATTTCTTCTCAATCATTCATTCAAATCAATTCACTCAAATCATTCTCGTTATGAAAGATTTCATCACAAAACGTTTGTGGCTTTTTCTTAAATTAACACGTTTGACATCGCTACAGTGTCGGCATTTAATTATAATGCACTGTCATTTTAAAGCAAATTAATGAATGCAACAATATTAAGTTGCTATGAAAATACCTAAATAATAAAAATGGATCAAATCAGTGTCAGTCGAATCTGTCAACTAGTGATGGGTCCATGGGGCGTCGTGTATCGCTTCGACACATTGGCAAACTGTATTGACAGTGTGTCGATACTGTGTGGCTGACTGCTGACACCCGCTGGACCTTAAAAATACTACAGGCAACCTAGTTGACAGACTCGACTGACACTGATTTGATGACCTAGTATATACTTAATTAATTTAAGTAATTATATTTTATATTGTATTCTTTCACATATTCATTTAAATTGAAAATATATTTTATTTTTTAGTTACAGTCAATAATGTGAACATGTATCATAACATGAAAATCTAAGTGAACGTGAGGTGAAAGAGGATGCTTGTGCACTGGGGTTATTTATTTATATATATATACAAATTGTTATTTAAAACAAAGATAGTTTTTCCAATGTTTTGACATTGAGCCTGTTTCGCTTTTTGGACACAAATTCCCCCGCCGTTGAAAACACCCACTCACACGGCACAGATGAGGCTGCAGTGCATTGTAGTGGGTCTTTTGATCGTTCCAGTATCTGATTTGGGCCTGCGCCATAATTCTTGATAACTTCGACGATGAACCGCAAAAGATCATATATTGTTTTAGCAGCTCCATCCCGTTGATAATGCGTTTCCTTTAACAGAGCTTTGGCGCGCTTCCTTGACAGACTATACTGCTGCTCGTTCGGTCACGTGACTTTTTTAAAGCGATACGCGCACCGACACTGGGCTTCGCTCTATGAGTTCGACACATGCGCCGACGCATCGGTGTTGCCGGTGTTGTCTTTGAATGCACCCCGCTTCAATGGCAGAACGCGGATGAACTTAAAGACATCAAATGAGAATAATTCTTTATAAAAATTAAAACTGACTGACGCAAACGTGAGTTCTTCATGTTTTTATTGAAAACAACATAGTGCTGACGCCGTACGACGCCGTACGGCATCGGTTTTTCGCTTTCCAAACAAGGCGTGCGCGCTCCCGCGGCAGGGGGAACAAAATCTCACGGGGGAACCAAATCGAGCACATTTGCATTTGATGGTTAATGCAGTTATTGCAATTTTGTTGTTTTATCACAGTAAATTGGTTTATTTACATTTCAAAACCCAGAAGCCATTCATTTATAAATGTGGTTGCACTTTAGTTTACATATTTAAATGTTCAGCTATTAAGATGTGATAGACAGTTTTAGCATGATTAGAATGAGGCAAAATAACATGCTTTTTCTCTCGAATATGTTGTTATAATCATTTGTTTCAGATGTAATCATTTTCTGTATAAAAATTTAATTTGGTGTTCAAAAGTCTTGAAAAAGAGGGGGTCGTCCTATAATCGGGGCCGTCATATATTCGGGCCAGTTATCTTTAAAACCCTCCAGGCTCTTTTTTTTTATTATTATTATCATTAATGCATCCATCCATCCATCCATTTTCTGAACCGCTTAGTCCCCACGGGGGTCGCGGGCGTGCTGGAGCCTATCCCAGCCGTCATCGGGCAGTAGGCGGGGGACACCCTGAACCGGTTGCCAGCCAATCGCAGGGCACACAGAGACAAACAACCATTCGCACTCGCACTCACACCTAGGGACAATTTGGAGTGATCAATCGGCCTACCAAGCATGTTTTTGGGATGTGGGAGGAAACCGGAGTGCCCGGAGAAAACCCACGCGGGGAGAACATGCAAACTCCGCACAGGGAGGGCCGGAGGTGGAATCGAACCCGCACCCTCCTAACTGTGAGGCGGACGTGCTACCCAGTGCGCCACCGAGCCGCATTAATGCATGTCTTAACAAATTTAGTGTCTGTTTGTTGCACGTTTTTGTTTTTATATTTGGATGAGGCACTGATCAGTCTGGCCAAGGGCCTTATAATTTACAAGTAATTGAGTGCGATTGGTTGTCTGTCTCTGTGTGCCCTGCGATTGGCTGGCAACCAATTCAGGGTGTCCCCCGCCTACTGCCCGATGACGGCTGGGATAGGCTCCAGCACGCCCGCGACCCCCGTGGGGACTAAGCGGTTCAGAAAATGGATGGATGGATGGATGGGTTTAGCTGCATTGTTCCACAGTCATTTCCTCCGAGGGAAAGCACTCAACACGGTTCGAGAAGGCAGCCAACAATGAAGAGGACAACCGGCTGCGGGGTCAAGGAACAGGCCAAGGGATGTCGGCTCGTTTCGTTAGCAAGACAGTGTTGCTACAGCAAATAACTCCCGTCCCTTTGGCGTAGCACCACCTTTGTAACCAGGGCAACCCAAAATAAAAAGAGGAAACAGCAGACTAAGAGTTCAGAATTGACAGAGTTTATAACTGAAACTCTCTCTGCCATTCTCCTAGTGAGTAAAATGAATACTGGTTGTCTTCTTCTCTTTGCTTTCAGTGTGTGAATTAATGTCTGATTGGACTTAGACCTGACAATTTTGAAAACTGAGTATTCCAAAAACGATTGATATGACAATTTATTAAAAAACTGAATTTGAATCAGTTTCCTAAAGCTGACCGATCACATTTGCATGATCAAAACGTGAGTAATTTTGCCTTTCCTGAAGTACTTTATGTCAGTCTCAACCAATAATCGCAGTTTACGTTCAAAAGAAAGGGGTGGGGCCGCGCTTCAAAGGCATTAAAATGCATTTGCACACACATAGGCAAGACAAAAGTTTTTTTCCCACGGTTTAATTGGACATAAAAAAGTGGGAGAAATTGTCCGTCTCCAGGCCGGTCAGTGTGGAAACCGCATTAGTGCAAAGGTTAGTCAATACTTGTTTTCATTGTTGACGTTTTATGTGATTTTGGTCCTCTATTCATTTTTTTCTAAAACGAAGATGATCATTTTCTACAACTTTGGTATAATTAATTTGGGTTTACCGTATTTGCCGGTGTATTGGTCGACCTTTTTCGATCCAAAATCGACCGAAAAAAATCGACCTCGACTTATACACCGAGTCATAAAATTTAACTTCGTATTCATCGCTTCAAATGTGATGGTAACCAAGGCCGTTTCTCATGCATCTCATTGTGCGTTGCACTTAGAAAATTTGAACCGGGCGGCGTGCGCGAGTGCGCGGCCCGCTGGAAGTCGAATGAGGCTCAGCGATCTCCTCCGCGGTGCTTATAAACAGCCGATCCGCTCGGCGGGGGCTATTTTCGGCCACTCGGCGCGTGCGCTCGGGCTCCCGGATGTGCCGGGCGGCGTGCGCGAGTGCGCGGCCCGCTGGAAGTCGAATGAGGCTCAGCGATCTCCTCCGCGGTGCTTATAAACAGCCGATCCGCTCGGCGGGGGCTATTTTCGGCCACTCGGCGCGTGCGCACGGGCTCCTGGATGTGCCGGGCGGCGTGCGCGAGTGCGCGGCCCGCTGGAAGTCGAATGAGGCTCAGCGATCTCCTCCGCGGTGCTTATAAACAGCCGATCCGCTCGGCGGGGGCTATTTTCGGCCACTTGGCGCGTGCGCACGGCCTCCCGGATGTGCCGGGCGGGTGCGCGAGCTCGCCGGCCGCTGGAAGTCGAATGAGGCTCCGCGATCTCCTCCGCGGTGCTTATAAACAGCCGATCCGCTCGGCGGGGGCTATTTTCGGCCACTTGGCGCGTGCGCACGGCCTCCCGGATGTGCCGGGCGGGTGCGCGAGCTCGCCGGCCGCTGGAAGTTGAATGAGGCGCCGCGATCTCCTCCGCGGTGCTTAAAAAGTGCCGATCCGTTCGGCTTGGAGCTATTTCCGGCCTCCCGTTGGTGCCGGGCGGCGTGCGCGAGCTCGCCGGCCGCGATCTCCTCCGCGGTGCTTATAAACAGCCGCATGTGCACGGCCTCCCGGAATTTGAACACATTTCGTCAATAAATTTCGCATATTGAATTTTGAAGTTTAATATAATGCAACAATTGAGCTCGACTTATACTAAGGATATATCATAAAATCGTAAATTTCCGTCGAATTTTAGGGGGTCGACTTATACACCGAGTCGACCTGTACACCGGCAAATACGGTAATTGTAATTTCTGTCAAGCCAGCCTTTCCATTTAAACGACAGTGGGACATTAGGAAGAGCAAACTACGCTTCCAGAGCATTTGTTGTCCATGATCCCCGGGAAACGCCAACTTTGAGCGAAATCTTAGATTAAAGCTTTATTCATTCCAAACTAAATGTTTTGCTCCAAGACTTCAATTACATTAATGCGGCCATACTTGTAAATGGGGTTTGATACAATGTAGCTTGGGTTACAGAGTGAGAAGTATGTCAACTTTGATGAAAAAGACAACTATTTTTGCACTTTCTTGGAAGTTCCTTTGAAGTACCATTTTGTCTACAACTCGGGCATCTTCTATTTTGAGATTAATATTTTTAACCACATAATGAGGCTTTTTTTTTTTTTAACCACAAACAAACCAAGTGTTTGGAAATTGAGTTTTATGCAAATTCCCCAATGTGTTCTAGAGTAGTGCATGCCACAAGAAAGATAATCAAAACAATGGTGCCGCAAAAGGGAACAGTTTACTGCTTTTACTAGCTGTACATGTCTTTTTTGTCTTTAGTTTTGGGAAGTGATCAGTGATGAGCATGGCGTTGACCAAACTGGCACTTTGCCAAGGTGACAATGACTTGTAGTTGGATATGGTCAATGTGTACTACAATGAAGCTTCAAAACAAACAAATGCAATTCCATATACGAAATTCCATGCACATCATGCAATAAATCATACATTGGAGAGACAGGGAGGAACTTCATCACAAGAAAAATAGAACACAAGAAGGAGTGTGAGAAGGAGACGGCAACAAGACAAACAAGAGCAATAAAACTACAAGCAGAACAGGAGCACTACAAGTCAGCCATAACCGATCACTGTAAAAGAGAAAACCACATCATGGACTGGGAAAAGACCAGAGTCATCCGCACTGAAGAAAATAAACATCAGCGTTGGATCAGGGAGGCCATTGAGATCCGCAAGCGGAGCCCGAGAACCATCAACAGGGATGAGGGAGCCTATATGCTCTCTCAAACCTGAAACAGCATTCTGGAGAGGTGAATGGACAGCAGAGGGCGTGGCTCACCTGTCAAATCTGACAGGTGAGCCGCGCCTTCATCCATCAGCTGATAAAGACGCGTCACTATCACATCTGTGACACTCTGATGAAGGCGGAAGAAACCGCCGAAACATGTCAGGTGAATAACCTAAAACAATTTGTTTGATATAAAAGAAACCAGTGAAGTAATATATTTGGAAATGTTCGTTTTTCCCTACCACAAACATTTGGTTAATGTGAACTTTAAATAAAAACTGAAATTTAATTGAAATAAAAGCCACGCTTCTGGAGTGTAAATTTGTTCATACACAATCATTCGATTAGTTGACAGTGCATTAATTTGTTCCTAAGGTTAAACAACTATAAATGTTTACAACACATTCATGAAGGACCGTGTGCGGCCAGGCAAATGCCGAAGAGCTGTAAATTTGGCAGTGTTCAGTAGGTGGCAATGTTGGCTGACTTCTTTTTCCACATGACGCAATAAAGGACGCTTGAGGCAAAAGCCAGTAGTCACACTTTCTGCAGCTAACCCCCTACCCCCACTGCCAAGCATAACACACAACCAACCTGTAAGAAAACAGAAATGTAGCATTAAAAGCAAGTGGAATAATTTAACCTAACAATTTTGACATTGACTTGTCTGTGCAAAGGTCTTACGCAGGTTTGGCTTGAGAGCCTTTTTAAAGCAGTCACTATTAGGACGTGAAACATGAATGTGAGTTGTCAAAGTCAAAGTCAAAGTCAAAGTCAGCTTTATTGTCAATTTCTCCACATGCCAAAGACACACAAAGAAACCGAAATTTCGTTCCCCCCTATCCCACGGTGACAAGACATGGCTCACAACAGACAAACAAGTAACAAGTATAACAAAAGCGTGCTGAATAAATAATGAATAAATAACACAACAATAAATAAATAAATAAGAGGAGCAGAAAAAAAAGGAGCAAGTGCGTGTACAGCAGACATTCCCGAAAATAGCGCAACAGTGCCACACGCTACGCAGAAGGGGGTAGCGAGTTCAGGGCCCTAACAGCCTGGGGAAAGAAGCTGTTGGCAAGTCTGGTGGTGCGGGAGCGCAGGCTCCTGTACCTCTTCCCAGAGGGCAGAAGGTCAAACAAAGAGTGAGCCGGGTGACTCACATCTCTGGCAATCGAGGTTGCCTTGCGGGCGAGATGGGAGGTGTAAATGTCCTTCAGGGAGGGGAGCGAAGCACCAATAATCTTACCAGCCGTATTCACTATGCGCTGCAGGGCCTTCAAGTTCTGTTCAGTGCAGTTACCACCCCAGACAGCGATGCAACTGGTGATGACGCTCTCAATAGTGCCACGGTAAAATGTAGACAGGACTGCCTGAGGAGCACATGCACGCCTGAGCTTCCGCAGGAAGTACAGGCGGCGCTGAGCTTTCTTTGCCAGTGACGAGGTGTTTGCGGACCAGGAGAGGTCCTCACTGATGTGCACCCCCAGGAACTTGGTGCAGCTCACCCTCTCCACCACAGCACCATCGATGATCAGCGGCAGGTGTGTTGTGTGACCCTTCCGGAAGTCAACAATGATTTCCTTGGTCTTATTAACGTTCAGCAGGAGGTTGTTGTCCCTGCACCACGTGGTCAGAAGGTCAACCTCCGACCTGTACCGAGTCTCGTCGCCCTTTGTGATGAGACCCACCAGAGTCGTGTCGTCAGCAAACTTCACTATGCGGTTGTCGCTGTAGGTCGCAGTGCAGTCATGCGTCAGCAGGGTGAAGAGTAATGGACTGAGCACGCAGCCCTGGGGGGCCCCCGTGCTCAGCGTGATGCTGGCGGAGATTTTGTCGCCAACACGCACCACCTGAGGCCTCTGACAGAGGAAGTCCAGTATCCAGTTGCAGAGGGAGGTACTGAGGCCCAGCTCGTCGAGTTTGCAGATGAGTCGCTGCGGCACAATGGTGTTGAAGGCAGAGCTGAAGTCCACAAACAGCAACCTCACATATGAGTCCTTTCTCTCCAGATGGGTGAGGGCCGAGTGGAGGGCAGAGCAGATGGCATCCTCAGAGGACCGCTTGGCACGGTACGCAAACTGGAAAGGGTCAATGGTGGGGGGGAGAACGGACTTGATGTGCTCCATGACCAGCCGCTCAAAGCACTTCATGATGATGGGCGTCAGTGCCACAGGGCGGTAGTCATTGAAGCAGGACGGTGCAGGTTTCTTCGGCACAGGAACGATGGTGGCAGCCTTGAAACACGAGGGGACGATGGCCTGCTGCAGGGAAACGTTAAAGATGTCCGTGAAGACACCCGACAGCTCCCCAGCGCAGTCCTTCAGCGCTCGACCCGGGATGTTGTCAGGGCCCGCCGCCTTGGACACATCTTTGGAGAGCTAGGCTGATGAAGGAACAAGTGTGCCTGTTGCACATTCTTCTGATGAACATCATCAGGAGCCTTTCCATACACTGTTGATGATGACCCTGGAAAGTTGACTTACCACCTGCCACAAAGGCCATGACCTATTACCTACGACCAGCTTTGTGTTTCTTCCTGCTGCAGTAGTCAACTATCACCATCACTGTCACCTGCTTACTTTGCAGAAAGCCTACCATCAGGGTTGTCACACCTTTATATCTTCAGCCATCCTTGATTCATGTGCTTCAACAGACGTGAGCCTCAGGCTGACCAGAAGTAGGGACAGTTATGGACTCCTAACAGACTATTTGCTGACTACACACAGATCCTAGAGGACTGTTTATGAACTGTTCTGTTTTGGGACTATGAGAATGAGCTCTGTGCAAGTAACAATTCAAGGAAAGGCATTTCCAGTGACAGGTTTGCAAGTCTGTCTATGAGACGATTGAGTATGGATGTATGTGTGGATGTGTTACTGTTGGGGAGAATTTTCTTTTGTCAGAGAGAGTGTAAAGGGCTGAAATATTGCTGTCTGACAAATCTGTTTAGAAATGAAGAAAATACATTTATTTTGGTATTCAGATTTTTGGTTTGTTTGATCATACTACATACCACGAGCCCTGCAGGCCATGTCCAAATGTATTTTTAATAAGCTGTCAATGGCCCCAGGGTCGTACAAAGGGCACCATTCATCTCAAGGAAGCGGAATTTCTGTCATGTCTATTGGTTGCAGACTCCATGCAGCCATTGATTTAAAGTACTTTCTATCCAATATGATGGGTTTTTTTAAACAAAAGCACATTCATGGAAGACCATGTTTTATGGAACCCCCAAAATATCTACACTTGAAAGTACAAACCCATATAGGAGTATAAAGGCCAAAATGATCCTCCGTCAGTCTAAAATCGAATTTCTGGTTATAATTGAGAGCAGCACTGGAGTTTGGTTCAATAAAATGTTTAAAGTTAGTGAGCCGGTCACATATTGTTTTGAAGGCCAGTCTATTTCATATACACACAGACAAGACAATGTAAAAAGATTTCGCTTGCCTTGAATGCTCCACAATTTGACAAAGTTGGTTGTACATCACGACCTGGAGGAAAAGAAAGCTTGAGTTGGGGTCAGCTGCTTAAAGTGTGCCCATACGTACTCCCGTTTGCCTCAAGGGCCCTTACTTGCGCCATGTTGGAAAGTTTTTGCCAACATTGCCACCGACCACTGCCGAAATTACAATTCCTAAGCGCCAGCCTCGCCATACAGTAGTTTATGAATTTTGCATCGAGTTGCATTTGAGTTGTCAATATAGTTCAGTTCGACATTACTAACAAAATAATGCACTGCCAACTAATCTTGGTGATTGTGTGTAGACAAATTTGCTTGACCCAAAGAAGCATGCCTTTTATTTCATATTTTACTGTTTTATTGATAGTAAATATACCACATATGTTTGTGTTAAGGGAAAACTTGAAATTTTCAAAAATCTTGCCACACTATTTAAAGTGACCTTTGTTTCAGTGATTCACAATATATGATTTGTCAGCAATGAAACCTGAAGATTTGGAACAACTGTCATATGAATTAAATTGCTGGAGGGAAAAAGCAGTTTAAGCCATATCTTCATCATCCTCGCCGAATTCACCCTCATCCTCAGCAGTAGCATCCTGGTACTGCTGGTACTCTGACACCAGGTCATTCATGTTGCTCTCTGCCTCTGTAAACTCCATCTCATCCATGCCCTCGCCTGTGTACCAGTGGAGGAAAGCTTTGCGCCTGAACATGGCTGTAAATTGCTCAGAGATGCGCTTGAACAGCTCTTGTATGGCTGTGCTGTTGCCAATGAAGGTGGCGGCCATCTTGAGGCCACGAGGCGGAATGTCACACACTGCGGTCTTGACGTTGTTGGGGATCCATTCGACAAAGTAGCTGCTGTTTTTGTTCTGCACGTTGAGCATCTGCTCATCCACCTCCTTCATGGACATGCGGCCACGGAAGATGGCAGCAACAGTCAGGTAGCGCCCTTGTCGTGGGTCGCAGGCGGCCATCATGTTTTTCGCATCAAACATCTGTTGGGTGAGCTCAGGCACAGATAGGGCCCTGTACTGCTGGCTGCCTCTGCTAGTGAGGGGTGCGAAGCCAGGCATGAAAAAGTGCAGACGGGGGAAGGGCACCATGTTGACAGCCAGCTTGCGCAGGTCAGCGTTGAGTTGTCCAGGGAACCTGAGGCAGGTGGTGACCCCACTCATGGTGGCAGAGACCAGATGGTTAAGGTCGCCATAGGAGGGTGTGGTGAGCTTCAGTGTACGGAAGCAGATATCGTACAGAGCCTCATTGTCGATGCAGAAGGTTTCGTCTGTGTTCTCTACCAGCTGGTGGACAGACAGCGTCGCGTTGTAGGGCTCAACCACTGTGTCTGATACTTTGGGAGAAGGTACCACGCTGAAGGTGTTCATGATGCGGTCTGGGTACTCTTCACGGATTTTGCTGATAAGCAGAGTGCCCATTCCGGAGCCGGTACCTCCACCAAGTGAATGTGTGAGCTGGAAACCCTGCAGGCAGTCACAGCTCTCAGCCTCCTTCCTCACTACATCCAAGACAGAGTCCACCAGCTCTGCACCTTCTGTGTAATGACCCTTAGCCCAGTTGTTACCAGCACCACTCTGACCTGTAAGAGGTTGGAAAATAAATGAAAAAAAGCATGAAAATGCATCCTGAGCAGAATACATAAAAATAGCGTTGGCGTAAAACAATTCCAACATCTTACCAAATACAAAATTGTCTGGTCTGAAAACCTGACCAAAGGGTCCAGACCTCACGGAGTCCATTGTGCCTGGCTCCAGGTCAACCAGTACAGCCCGAGGAACATACTTTCCACCTATGAAAGCAGTGAGGTGTGTAAATATTTTGGCTGTCATTACCACCCACAAGTTAAATAGATCTTACCTGAAGCTTCATTGTAGTACACATTGACTCTGTCCAACTGCAGGTCACTGTCACCTTGGTATGTGCCAGTAGGGTCAATGCCATGCTCATCACTGATCACCTCCCAAAACTAAAGACAAACAAGACATGAACACTCGTAAAACCAGGATACTGTCCCATTTTGCAGCACGTGTCTTGATTATCTTTCTTGTGTCTACAGTGTACAGGGGTGGGCAAACTTTTTGACTTGCGGGCCGAATTGGGTTCTAAATTTTGACCGGGGGCCGAACCAGGAGCAGATGGATGTAGTGTTTGTGTGAAGTGATATAAATGACATGTAAAGGTCATTGTATAAAAGGTTTTTACTTTTAGTAGATACTAAAGCATGGATATTAAAAAAAACTTTTTGAAAACAAATGCATTTATTAACAGCATCCAAAAAAATTCACCAAAAAACTACTATCAGTGATTCTTATTAAATACGACACTGTTATGATAAATAACATTTTCCATCACTTTAGCGATTCTTATTAAATACGACACTGTTATGATGAATAACATTTTCCATCACTTCAGCGCCTGCAGGTCAGATTTAAGAAATATGTTTATCTAATGAGGCGAAATCACATCCAACGGCAAACATTATGACCTAATACATTATCTTGAAGAGTGAAAGAATACATCTAAATCAAGTAATAAAGAAATCAATAGTATTGTTGGTTTCGCTTTTTTGCCAGTGCATCATAGTCTGGAGTAAAATTTGTTGGGGTAATTCTTAGGATAGAGCCGAGGTGTCGGTCCGTTAACCTACATCTGTGACGGGCTTTGTTGACGTTCATGTGGCTGAACGTCTTCTCACACACGTAGGTCGAGCCAAATTGTCCACTCTTTTTTAACATTCGGCACTCAGTGTCCACCTTTCTTTTCTTCGGGCCACTCATTTTAATGGAAGGATTCCAGGGGAAGGTTTGTGGGTGGCATTAGCCTAAAACTATCTGAAAGCTCAGCGCGCGAATTACGAGAATACTGACGTCACAGCCTACAGTCGAAATTCGGCACTGATAGATGAAATAGAGCGCGGAGTGTGCCGCGTCCGTACTACTGAGTACGCGCACGCACTTGTGAGTGTGCACCGTGCTTTCTGACACGGCGTCCGGGAGTAAATGCGCGGGCGGGCGCTTCCCCATCTACTGGGGAAACATAGTAATTGCAGGGAAAATGACCCAAAAAAAAAAAATTAATAATACAATTTATTCAGGGTTGGCGGGCCGGATTAAACGACCCCGTGGGCCGGATGTGGCCCCCGGGCCGTAGTTTGCCCATATCTAGTGTAGACTCAACACTAAAACAAATGGGGAATACACATTGAACTCCATTTCCCAACCCTTACTATGTTTGTGGTTTAAAAAAAAATAAAACAAAACATGCCTTAGTTGTAGACATAATGCTACCAAACATGGAAAAAAAAACTTCAAAGAAATTTCAAAATCATAAACACAGCTGTATTTTCTTCAAAGTTATGACACAGAGATCTTGGTAACTCAAAGCATGTTTCCAATTACATAAAAAAAAGTGCGTAATAGCACCTTTACGTAACATTTAAAGGAAGAACATTCTAATAGTTTAACTGGTCTTGAAATATACCAAAAAAAAAAAGGTTCACCGAACACTTGAAAGCCTACAAACAAACCCCAGGACTCATGACATATGCCATACCGTTTTACAAGAGCCAACTTGCAAACATACAAAGCGATCCCATTACAAGAGTGGCGACATTAAATGTATTGAAGCCTTGAGGAAAACGTTTGAGATGAATAAAGCTTCAATCCAAAGTGTACCCTTGTTACCAAAAATTTGCAATTTCCGAGCAACATTGTGCACTGGAAGCGTCGTTGGCTCGTACTATTATTTGCCGTTAGAATGGAAACGCAGGCTTGACAGGGAGTAAATATAAACCAAAATTAATGACGGAAAATACCAACAATGATCATGTTTTAAATTAAGATAGGCCTCTAACATTAATAGATAACGACAAAAATGAAAACAGGTAACATCTAACCTTGGCACCAATCTGATTCCCGCACTGACCAGCTTGGAGATGCACAATTTCCCTCATTTCGCTGGTGTGTCCAAATAGACTGTGTCTCAAAAGTTCAAGGATAGTCTGCTGACTAGTGGACTGGTCCCACAAAGCCCGAGTGCAATGGGTTTTATGTCTCTGAAACGCAACCCCGCCCCTTTCGTTTGAAAGTACGCAGTTAATGGTTGAGACTGACAGACTAAGCACGTACTTGGGGGTCGCTGTTGGTGTCGTCACTCCTGTAACCTTTTCTTTTTTCTTTTCTTTCCTTTTTTTTTTTAATCAAAAGAGCCATTTGCCCCCTTTTCTACCCCCAAAAAATAGTTGGGAGCCACAAAAAAAAAACAGAGCTTATAAACATATATTTAAAGCTTTCATCTTTCATTTATTTTACCTGTTACATCCATTGAATATCACAACAGAAGTGCAGTGTGCAATTGTATGCGTACTTTGAAATAAATTAAATTGTGAACTGTAGGCCTCGTTAAGTCCTTCCTATATTTGTGTAAAAGAAAAAGAGTGGGAGCAGTAAAGCCATCCTAAAACACAAAGACGCTCTTAAAGCAATGCGACACTGAGCGCCCGGCGCGCTGCGGTTGCGCAATAGGACCATATTAAGCTCCCTGCGCACTGAGATCCACTTAAATTTTGGAAAGTACATTAGGACTTTAAAATTATTTTCGAAATTTTAGCGACCGCTCTGTCACAATAATGCGACCAGCGCGGTGCAGTTGCGTGGTCGGCAGCGCGCAACGGTTGCGCGATCAGACAAAATTAAGCTCCCTGCACACTATTTTCTAAATTTCAGCGACGGCTCTGTCACAATAATGGGACCAGCGCAATGCAGTTGCGCGGTCGGCGACGCGCTACGGTTGCGCGTTCGGCGGTGCACTGCAGTTGCGCGATTGGACAAAAATGGCAAATTTGAACGATTCGATTCTCGAACAGTCTTCTGGAACGGGTTGCGTTCGAAAACCGAGGCTCCACTGTATTTCAATCTACTTTCATATGCAGCAACCTTAGGATAAATTTATTTCACCGACTTAATGGTACTTCCATGCCAAAGTGGACCTTTGCATCATGAATTCAAATCAAAAGGTTGCTAAAGGACTTCACAGTGAGAAGGGGATGAGAAATTTCATAAATTGATCGCTATTCTAAACAGCCACAAAATGTCAACTTATACATCAATAACTTACTTAACGTTTTTAGCGACGCATTTGTTGCATTTAGTGAGCGAGACTCGTCGCGTAATGCAAAAAAAATCCAACCAAGTACTGGTGTATGGTGTTCTACTCAATGCAACTGTATTGAGACATGCTAAAACAATCTTTTTTTCTTTACATAATTGAACGTTTTTGAAAATGTAATGCATTGATGACTTTCCTTAGCAGCAAGTTACATTTATGAAGGAATAATTAACTGATTAGCACATCCATCTCACAATTAAGAGGGTGCGGGTTCGATTCCAAATTCGGCCCTCCTGGAGTTTGCATGTTCTCCATGTGCCCGTGTGGGTTTACTCCAGGCACTTCCGTTTCCTCCTACACCCCGAAAACAGGCTTGGTAGACCGATTGAGCACTCAAAATTGCCCCTGATGTGAGTGGGAGTGTGAATGATTGTTCGTCTTTTTGTGCCCTGCGATTGGCTGGCAACCAGTTTGGGGTGTCCCCTGCCAACTGCCCGATGACTGCTGGAGTACGCCCGCGACCCGCGGTATAGAAAATCAAATTACAAATTAAACTACTTTTTTGGAATGGTAACTAGTAATGGTAACTAATTATATTTTGGAAGCAAGTTGCCCAACACTGTGCATATTATTATTATTATTTACACAAATGGCTGAAAAAAAGGTGTATCTAAAACAGACTGATGACACAAAAGAAAATTCATGTCACAGTTTTCCTTAAAGTAATCTGTCTGGGGTCTTGCTGACACATCTGTCTCATGAAATGATTCTTCCTGTCACGCCCGTGCCACAGCACGCTCGGCTTGCACTTCGCTCGGCCACACCCCTTTCGTTACCGTAATGTCTGTCACCTGCTTCCTCTTGTTACCCTGTGTATTTAAGCCCTGCCCGTGTGTTTCTCCCTGTCGGTGTCTACTGTTGTGTCCATTCCTGTTCGTGCCCAGTGTTCCTGTCATCTGGTTTTCCCTCGGTCTGTCTGAAGGCTCACGGTCAGAATTTTAACCTTGTCCAAGGGGACTTCATGTCGGTCAGTCTGTCTATTTGCTGGCCGTGAGTCTCCCTCCCGTCTGTGTCGTCGGTTCCCCACCTGCCTCCCTTCCAACTCCTTTTTCCTGCAATAAATCCTGGTTCAAGCTGCATTTGGTCGCCCTGGCTCAACTCATTCCTGACAGAAGACACCGACCATCACAGCGACCAGCGCTTGGACCAACCGTTGCCGGCTCCCGCAACTGCTGCATGGTCGCCAAGGAGATGAGTTCCAGCGACGCAAGATGCACGGTTGCCCCCCCCCCCAAATCAGATCCGACGGCGCGGATGTTGCGGCCGCCACTTGTTCCGGCGGCGCGGATCCAGCGGCTGTCACCGTCGGCCTTCAACGGTGCATGACGCACGGCCGCCCCCCGACCCAGTCCCGACGGCGCGGATGCTGCGGCCGCCACCAGTTCCGGCGGCGCGGATCCAGCGGCCATCACCCAGTCGGCTTCAACGGCGCATGACGCACGGCCGCCCCCCGATCCAGACCCGACGGCGCGGATGCTGCGGCCGCCACCAGTTCCAGCGGCGTGGATCCAGCGACCGTCACGCAGTCGGCCTTCGGCGGTGTGTGACGTGCAGCCACCTCCCCATTTCCTCCCGGCCCTTGTTGGACAGTCTTGGATTTTTTCTTTTTTGGGACGTCAGGAGCCGTCCCTTGTGGAGGGGTACTGTCACGCCCGTGCCACAGCACGCTCGACCGGCACTTCGCTCGGCCACACCCCTTTCGTTACCGTAATGTCTGTCACCTGCTTCCTCTTGTTACCCTGTGTATTTAAGCCCTGCCCGTGTGTTTCTCCCCGTCGGTGTCTACTGTTGTGTCCGTTCCTGTTCGTGCCCAGTGTTCTTGTCATCTGGTTTTCCCTCGGTCTGTCTGAAGGCTCACGGTCAGAATTTTAACCTTGTCCAAGGGGACTTCATGTCGGTCAGTCTGTCTGTTTGCTGGCCGTGAGTCTCCCTCCCGTCTGTGTCGTCGGTTCCCCACCTGCCTCCCTTCCAACTCCTTTTCCCTGCAATAAATCCTGGTTCAAGGTGCATTTGGTCGCCCTGGCTCAACTCATTCCTGACACTTCCAGAATCCACCATAATGCAATCATCACAGCCATCTTGCAGTTCTTTAAAATTCGTACTTTAGTGCACCATTTTAGCAGGTGTCAGATCAATAGTGCCTTCTCATTTTTACTTTTTGTATTGTTTACTTGATTGTGTAATTTGTCTTGTCACCGTGAGATAGTAGGAAACGTAATTTCGATCTCTTTGTGTGTCTTGACATGTGAAGAAATTGACAATAAAGCAGACTTTGACTTTGATAGTACAGCAAAAAGACTCCATCTGTGGTGTTTTGACTATTTTAACCACACAAATAGTATGCAGTGTCTGAAATTTGAGTCATGAGAAATTTGGCATATCATATCGGGCATATTGAGAGGGAAACAGTACGCTGTTTACGCTGTGTATTGTGGAGATAGGTTACTGCTGACCTTGACTTGGGACGTTGTGAGTCAGTGGGGAGAATACTTTGAAGACCTCCTCAATTCTACCAACACGCCTTCCATTGAAGAGGCAGACCCTGGATACTCTCATATGGTTGCTCTTACAGTATCTCACAAAAGTGAGTACACCCCTCTCATTTCTGCAATGTTTTAATTATATCTTGTCATGGGACAACACTGAAGAAGTGACACTTTGAGACAATGTTAAGTAGTCACTGTAGAGCTTGGATAGCAAAGTAAATGTATTGTTACTTCAAAGTAACTCAAAATACAACAATGAATGTGTAAAATGCTGGCAACAAAAGTGAGTACACCCCAACTGAAAATGTCAAAATTGGTCCCAAATGTCAATATTTTGCGTGGCCACCATTATTTTCCAGCACGGCCGTAACCCTTTTAGGCATGGAGTTCACCAGAGCTCCACAGGTCGCCGCTGGAATCCTCTTCCACTCTTCCATGGTGGATCTTGGAGACCTTGTGCTCCTCCATCTTCCGTTTGAGGATGCCCCACAGATGTTCAATAGGGTTTAGGTCTGGGGACATGCTTGACCAGTCCATCACCTCCACCCTCAGCTTGTTTATCTTGGTCTCATCAGACCACAGGACATGGTTCCAGTAACCTATATCCATATCCTGAAGACAAGTAGACTAAGGATGTGGGTTACTGGAACCATGGATGGTGTCCAGCGTGTGTGGCGGCAACCAGGTGAAGAGTACAAAGACAAGTGTGTCTTGCCTACAGTCAAACATGGTGGTGGGAGTGTCATGGTCTGGGGCTGTATGAGTGCTGCTGGCAATGGGGAGCTACAGTTCATTGAAGGAACAATGAATGCCAACATGGACTGTGGAATACTGAAGCAGAGCATGATCCACTCCCTCCGTGAACTGGGCCACGGAGCAGTATTCCAACACGATAACGACCCCAAACACACCTACAAGACGACCACTGCCTTCCTAAAGTGGCTCTACAGTGACTACTTAACATTGTCTCAAAGTGTCATTTCTTCAATGTTGTCCCGTGACAAGATATAATTAAAACATTGCGGAAATGAGAGGGGTGTACTCACTTTTGTGAGATACTGTATATCTGGGGTTGAAGTCACAGAGGTGGCTAAGAAGCTCTGTGGCAATTCACACTGGAGCAGTTCACAGCTAATTGTGAAGTTGCTGGGATGAAAATCAGCGCCTCCAAATCTGAGCCCATATTCCTCGATTGAAAAAAGGTGGAATGCCTTTCCGGGTCAGGGTGGAAATCCTGACCTAAAGTGGAGGACTTCCGTTTCGTGGGGTATTGCTCACGAATGAGGGTTCACGTTGAGAAGAGCCAGGTGAGGTGGCTCGGGCATTTGATTAGGATGCCGACTGAACGCCACCTAGGTGCGATGTTCCGGGCATGTCCACCCAGAACACGCTGGAGGGACAATCACAAACACTTATGGGCAATATGGAGTGTGGGCAATTCGGAGTGCTCAATCAGCCAACCATGCATGTTTTTGGGTAAAAGTCTTTATGCTCTGTAAAATATTTATCTCTAAAACCCTCCTGGCTCTTCTTAATCAAAGTCAAAGTCAGCTTTATTGTCAATTTCTTCACATGCCAAAGACACACAAAGAAACCGAAATTTCGTTCCCCGCTATCCCACGGTGACAAGACATGGCACACAATAGACAATCAAGTAAACAACAGCGTGCTGAATAAATAATGAATAAATAACACAACAAAATAAATAAGAGGAGCAAAAAGGAGCAAGTGAGCGTACAGCAGACATTCCCGAAAATAGCGCAAAAGTGCATCACGCTACGCAGAAGGGGGCAGCGAGTTCAGGATCCTAACAGCCTGGAGAATGAAGCTGTTGGCGAGTCTGGTGGTGCGGGAGCGCAGGCTCCTGTACCTCTTCCCAGAGGGCAGAAGGTCAAACAAAGAGTGAGCTGGGTGACTCACAACACTCACAATCGTGGTTGCCTTGCGGGTGAGATGGGAGGTGTAAATGTCCTTCAGGGAGGGGAGCGAAGCACCAACAATCTTACCAGCCGTATTCACTATGCGCTGCAGGGCCTTCAAGTTCTGGTCAGTGCAGCTACCACCCCAGACAGCGATGCAACTGGAGAGGACGCTCTCAATAGTGCCACGGTAGAATGTAGACAGGACTGCCTGAGGAGCACATGCACGCCTGAGTTTCCGCAGGTATTACAGGCGGCGCTGAGCTTTCTTTGCCAGTGACGCGGTGTTTGCCGACCAGGAGAGGTCCTCACTGATGTGCACCCCCAGGAACTTGGTGCTGCTCACCCTCTCCACCACAGCACCGTCGATGATCAGCGGCTGGTGATTTGCTTGACCCTTCCGGAAGTCAACAACGATTTCCTTGGTCTTGTTGACGTTCAGCAGGAGGTTGTTGTCCCTGCACCACGTGGTCAGAAGGTCAACCTCCGACCTGTACCGAGTCTCGTCGCCCCCCTGTGATGAGACCCACAAGAGTCGTGTCGTCAGCAAACTTCACTATGCGGTTGTCGCTGTAGGTCGCAGTGCAGTCATGCGTCAGCAGGGTGAAGAGCAGTGGACTGAGCACGCAGCCCTGGGGGGGCCCCCGTGCTCAGCGTGATGCTGGCGGAGATTTTGTCGCCAACACGCACCACCTGAGGCCTCTGACAGAGGAAGTCCAGTAGCCAGTTGCAGAGGGAGGTACTGAGGCCCAGCTTGTCGAGTTTGCAGATGAGTCGCTGCGGCACAATGGTGTTGAAGGCAGAGCTGAAGTCCACAAACAGCAACCTCACATATGAGCCCTTTCTCTCCAGGTGGGTGAGGGACGAGTGGAGGGCAAAGCAGATGGCATCCTCAGAGGACCGTTTGGCACGGTACGCAAACTGGAAAGGGTCAATGGTGGGGGGGAGAATGGATTTGATGTGCTCCATGACAAGCCGCTCAAAGCACTTCATGATGATGGGCGTCAGGGCCACGGGGCGGTAGTCATTGAAGCAGGACGGTGCAGGTTTCTTCGGCACAGGAACGATGGTGGCAGCCTTGAAACACGAAGGGACGATGGCCTACTGCAGGGAAACGTTAAAGATGGCCGTGAAGACACCCGACAGCTCGCCAGCGCAGTCCTTCAGCGCTCGACCCGGGATGTTTTCAGGGCCCGCCGCCTTACGGGTGTCAATAGCGGCAAGCGCCCTCCACACTCCGTCGGCAAAGAGGCACAGGGACTGCTCGTGTGGGGGGGGGGAGTGGTCTTCAGCGGGCAAGTGTTGTTCTGGGCGTCGAAGCGAGCAAAGAAGCGGTTAAGATCGTTCAGCAGACGGACGTCGCCCTCACAGCTCCGCGGCGCGGGCTTGTAGTCCGTGATGGTCTGAATGCCCTGCCAAAGGCTCCGTGCATCCTTGCTGTCCTTGAAGTGGGTGGAGACCTTGCAAGAGAACGCCTTTTTCGCTTCTTTGATGCCCCGGGACAGGTGTATTGACCTGTATTAATGTATGTATTGACAAAATTACACTTTCTTTGTTGTTTGTTTCGTGAACTGAGTATTTCAAAAAAGATGATAAAATTATTTCCTTAAACCCTGAAATTAATTTTCCGCTTGTCAATAAAGCTGAACAATCGCATTTGCATGATCAAGAGTTGAGAATTGACCAATTTTGTTGTGAGAAACCTTGTCATGAAGTATTTTATATCAGTCTCAACCAATAACAGTGTAGTCCATCCATCCATTTTCTTCTGCTTACCCGGGGTCGGGTCGCGGGGGCAGCAGCTTCAGGAGGGACTCCCAGACTTCCCTCTCCCCAGCAGCTTCGTCCAGCTTATCCCGGGGTATCCCACGGTGTTTCCAGGCCAGCTGAGAGACATAGTCTCTCCAGCGCGTCCTGGGTCGTCCCCGGGGTCTCCTACCGGTGGGACATGCCCGGAACACCTCCCAGCGAGGCGTCCAGGAGGCATCCTAATGAGATGCCCAAGCCACTTCATCTGGCTCCTCTCAGCGTGGAGGAGTACCGACTCTACTCCAAGTCTCTCCCGGATGACCGAGCTTCTCACCCTATCTCTAAGGGAGAGCCCGGATATCCTGCGGAGAAAACTCATTTCGGCCGCTTGTATCCGGGATCTCGTTCTTTCAGTCACGACCCATAGCTCGTGACCATAGGTGAGGGTAGGAGCGTAAATCGACCGGTAAATTGAGAGTTTTGCCTTTTGGCTCAGCTCTCTCTTTACCACGACGGACCGGTACAGAGTCCGCATTACTGCCGACGCTGCACCTATCCGCCTGTCGATCTTGCGCTCCATCCTCCCCTCAGTCGTGAACAAAACCCCAAGATACTTAAACTCCTCCACTTGGGGCAGGATCTCATCCCCGATCCGGAGAGGGCATTCCACCTTTTTCCGATCGAGGACCATGGACTCGGATTTGGAGGTGCTGATCCTCATCCCGACCGCTTCACACTCGGCTGCGAACCGCTCCAGTGAGAGCTGGAGATCACGGCCTGAAGAAGCCAACAGCACCACATCGTCTGCAAAAAGCAGAGACGCAATACTGAGGTCCCCAAACCGGACCCCCTCAACGCCTCGGCTGTGCCTAGAAATTCTGTCCATAAAAATTATGAACAGAATCGGGGACAAAGGGCAGCCTTGGTGGAGTCCAACCCTCACTGGGAACAAATCCAACTTACTGCCGGAAATGCGGACCAAACTCTGGCATCGGAGATACAGGGACCAAACCGCCCTTATCAGTCGGCTCGATGCCCCGTACTCACGAAGCACCCTCCACAGAATGTCCCGAGGGACACGGTCAAACGCCTTCTCCAAGTCCACAAAACACATGTGGACTGGTTGGGCGAACTCCCATGCACCCTCGAGGATTCTGCTGAGGGTGTAGAGCTGGTCCACTGTTCCACGGCCAGGACGAAAGCCACACTGCTCCTCCTGAATCCGAGGTTCGACCTCCCGATGGACCCTCCTCTCCAGCACCCCTGAATAGACCTTACCAGGGAGGCTGAGGAGTGTGACTCCCCTGTAATTGGAACACACCCTCCGGTCCCTCTTCTTAAATAGGGGAACCACCACCCCAGTCTGCCAATCCAGAGGCACTGTCCCCGATGTCCACGCAATGTTGTAGAGGCGTGTCAGTTAACAGCGTAGTTTACTTTCAAAAGAAAGGGGCGGTGACCCACTCCAGAGTCATTAAAGCCCTTTGCACGTGAGTGTTATAAGACCAGACTTGAGACAGGCAAATGCCTAAATTAGGTCTATGTGTAGACCTAAAATAGACGTCTAAATTAGGTCTATATATATATATATACTACCTAAAATAGATGACAAATTTAAATCCATTACATATGAATTATTAAACCATAAACCAGCTGTAGGTTGTATAAATAATGAACAGAGTGCTTTGTTTTAAATGACCATTGATCCGGGTGAAGTGTGGTTATTTCTGTAACCTGATCGACGTCTATTTTAGGTCCATGTGTAGACCTAATTTAGACGTCTATTTTAGGTCTACACATAGACCTAATTTAGACGTCTATTCTAGGTCTATAGAATAACCTAAAATAGACACCTATGTTAGGTCTACACATGGACCTAAAATAGACGACAAAATTACTAAATCCATCAAATATGAAATATTAAACCCAAAACCATTCTGTAAGTTGTACACATAATGTGCAGAAGTTGTGATGGTTTGTTTTAAACAACCATTGATCTGTGTGAAGTGTGGTTATTTCTGTAACCTGAGGCCAATATTAAATCCATCCATCCATCCATCCATCCATTTTGTATACCGCTTGTCCCCACAATCAAATATAAAATATTAAACCCTACACCAGCTATAAGTTATATAAATAATGTACAGAAATTGTATTATTTTGTTTTAAACAACCAATGATCCGTGTGAAGTGTGGTTAT
This sequence comes from Syngnathus scovelli, assembly GCF_024217435.2. Taxonomy (NCBI): domain Eukaryota; kingdom Metazoa; phylum Chordata; class Actinopteri; order Syngnathiformes; family Syngnathidae; genus Syngnathus; species Syngnathus scovelli. The sequence goes on along the minus strand of NC_090849.1, from coordinate 10,052,619 downwards.
TTCTAATATAGAAGTCTATATTAGGTTATTCCATAGACCTTATATACCGTATTGGCCCGTATATAAGACGACCCTGATTATAAGACGACCCCCTCTTTTTCAATACTCAAATTTGAAAAGACTTTATGACTCAAGTTTAAAAAAATACTTTTTGAACACCAAATTTAATTTTTATACAGAAAATAATTACAGTACATTTGAAACAAATGATTATAACGATATATTCAAGAGAAAAAGCATGCTATTTTGCCTCATTCAAATCATGCAAAAACTGTCTATCACATCCTAATATCTGAACATTTAAATATGTAAACTAAAGTGCAATCACATTTGTAAATGAATGGCTTCTGGTTTTTGAAATGTCAATAAACCGATCTACTGTGGTAAGACAACAAAATTGCAATAACTGCATTAACCATCAAAGTGAAGTCTAACTGTAACTGGTCTTGAAACAAATCTGAATAAGGAAAAACATTGCAATAAAATAATGCAAACTGCTACCGCTATTGTTGGGGAGCCTGAGGACTGTATAGGGGGTTGGTTCAAATGGTTATGCTCTTTTCGCCCCCGGGTGTCGGTCAGAACACAGGATCCCTCCTGGTTCAGTTTTGATTGCTTTACTGAATTATTGGCAAAAAAAGGAACAGGCACTGTGACTCATAGGGGCATACAGGCAAACTGGCAAAAGGGTATTGTATGAAGCGTGTGAAGGGTGTGTGTGGTTTGTGGGGTGTGTGTGTGTGTGTGGTTCTGCAACAGACAGAATTACAGCACGTAAATCAACGTGATTGTCAATCAAAACTGAGCATTACCATTAAAGAGAGTTTTTGTACAGGTCTGGTAAACCGTTTCACTAGAAAAGATCATTTGCATACGTAGCCTCAAATGAACCATTCAAGAATGAGCCAGCAATGTACAGTACACATTTTAACAAATTAATGTTTACAAATCCTGAGTTATAATTGACCAATTAATGTGTATATTACCGTATTGGCCCGAATAGAAGACGGTGTTTTTTGCATTGAAATAAGACTGAAAAAGTGGGGGTTGTCTTACATTCGGGGGTCTAGTACCCATTCACAACGCTAGATGGCACCAGATATCTTTAAAGCGAATGCTGAACTTAACTCCCCAGGCCAAAGCGAACACCTGTCACAAAGAAGAGAAATAAAAATAACTGTTAGAAAGGTTCCTATGTTGATGTTAAAATGTTGGAAAATTACCTCACCGCGCCTGAAGTCTCGCTTGAGTTACCTCAGCTTATCGCGATTGTTGGAGTTGTGCGCAGAGGTAAGTTAAAGGTTGCTGGTATCGACTGAGTATGTTGCTGTGATCGTGTGCGTCTTTAACACAAAGTGAGCATATACATTTCATTGTTACTACTGTCTACTGTTGTGCCGTTTGTTTGATCATGGTTTGTTTCGTGTATGCGCCATTTGTTTGATAGCTTCGGTGCGCTCCTTTAAGTTTGTCACGCATCATACGAGTAGCCGTTACGCACCGGCACGGCGACTAACGGTCACCAGCAAATGTTGTATTTTGTTTTCTCGATGACTTAAGTTTGGTGTGTTGCTGAGAGTATTTCATTTATGGTTATTTAGTATAGCGGAACCGTTACACGCAGTTAGTTATGTAAAGTGTGCCGTCTACTAGTGTTGCGTGACCGTAGAAGTTGAGCGTTGACTTACGTGCTGTATTTTTGTCTGTTGCAGATCCACACACCACACACATACACCCCACACACCCTTCACACAATAATCACACACACAAGAATCACATTCACACACCCAAAGACTCACCCATGTACACTACACACACACCTCCTCTCACATCCTTACGACCAAACATGTGCCTATACCCTTTTGCCAGTTTGCCTGTATGCCTATGAGCCACAGTGCCTGTTACTTTTTGCCAATAATTCAGTAAAGCAATTAAAAATGAACCACGTCTTCCCTCCTATGTTATAACCGACACCCAGGGCTGAAGAGAGCATAACCGTCCGAGCCAACCCCCTATACCAAGGGCAGGGAAACTTTTTGGCGGAATGAGCCATACAAGCCCATTTTTTACAAATAATTTCCCGTGAGAGCCATACCATTTAAAAAAAAAAACAATAGGCTAGATCAGACATGGGCAAACTACGGCCCACGGGCCACATCCGGCCCACGGGGCTGTTTAATCCGGCCCGCTAAACCTGAATAAATTGTATTATTGAACTTTTTTGGGGGTCATTTTCCCTGCAATTACTATGTTTCCCCAGTAGATGGGGAAGCGCCCGCCCGCGGATGTACTCCCGGAAGCCGTGTCAGAAAGCTCGGTGCACACTCACAAGTGCGTGTGCGTACTAAGTAGTACGGACCTGGCGCACCCCGCGCTCTATTTCGATCAGTGCCGAATTTCGAGTGTGAGCTGTGACGTCAGCATTCTCGTAATTCGCGCGCTGAGCTTTCAGATACAGTTTTACGTTAATGCCATCCACAAACCTTCCCCTGGAATCCTTCCATTAAAATGAGTGGCCCGAGGAAAAGAAAGGTGGACACTGAGTGCCAAGTGTTTAAGAAAAAAAGAGAGGACAATTTGGCTCGACCTACGTGTGTGAGCAGACGTTCAGCCACATGAACGTCAACAAAGCCCGTCACAGCTCTAGGTTAACGGACCGACACCTCGGCTCTATCCTAAGAATTACCACAACTAATTTCTCTCCAGACCATGATGCACTAGCAAAAATGGGAGACCAACAATACTATTGTGTCACGGTTCGGGTGGAGCATGGAGCAGGACGCCCAGGTGCAACTTGGACCAGGGTTTATTGAAGAACGCAAACTAACAGACTCGGCAACTGACATGACTTAACAAAACCTAACAACGTGACTGACCAAAAAGACGTGAAACAAAAAGACAGGGTGACATTACCAATGACAGGAACAGGAACCAAAAGACATCATGACGTTAACACATAACATAAATCCAACACCGAACGACCACAACCAATGATCCGACAGGGAGTGAGGGGCAGACAGGACATATACACGACAGGTAACGAGAGGCAGGTGGGAATAATCACACTGATCATGGGCACACAGGAGGGGAGGGGCGAGCACACAGACAGAAACTAAGACAACAGACACATAGTGGAGCAGTTGGGGACGAGACGTGACACTATTGATTTCTTTATTACTTTATTTGAATGTATTCTTTCACTGATCCTTCAAGATGATGTATTTGGTCAGAATGTTTGCCGTTTGACGTGATTTCGCCTCATTAGATAAACGTATTTCATAAATCTGACCTGCAGGCGCTGAAGAGATGGAAACTATTATTCATAATAACACTGTCGTAATTAATGAGAATCACTGATAGTAGTTTTTGGGTGAAATATATTTTTTAATGCCATTAATAAATGCATTTGTTTTCAAAAAGCTTTTTTTGAATATCCATGCTTTACTACCTACCAGGGCTGTGGACTCGGTCGGATTTTTGCACCGATTCCGGCCTCTTGACCACCGAGTCCGAGTCCGGCTGTCCATTTTTTCTGTTAATTCATGTGACCGCTTAGTCTTTATTCAAGGCTAATTTAGATCAAAATCTACCAGAACGAACGCAACTGCTTTCACACTGGTTTGGTTCGGCTTATATAGGATCCCTTGCTGAGAGCGCGGACGTAAAAGTGAGGCGACGGTCCAATCGGACGTCGGATCGATAACATTTTCCCTGCCCTACCGGAGTTGTGCTAGTTCATAACGTAGATCACTCATGGCGTAGTCATAAATGTACGGTTGACAAGTTAACCGATAGAAGTGGATACATTGGAACATAACCTACACTCTAATATATTATTTAACATGGTATTAAATGTGTGGCTTTACAAAAATAGTCATTGAAGCCCACCCTTAGCCCTGAGTGCCATTGGCATGAGGCAAAACGCTTGAAAACACACATGCTCGCCCAATTAAATAACCATTCTGAAACACAGGACATGTAAGATAATATTTTTTAATCATTAATTACACCATTATAGCTCAGACATTTATCTAAACACAAATAATTAGTGACGACCCCACAACTATCGAAACACATCAATGATATAAGCTGGGTGACATAATCATCCTTGACATTGGTACATAATGTAAACATTAGCCTCAACGTGGCCGCATTGATCGTAAGCAGGGCTGTGGACAGTATTCCTACGCGCATTCTCAGCAGCATGATGAAAATAAAATTGAACGTATTTTTTTTTTATTGTCGGACTCGGTCAAAATCAGCACCGAGTCCGGCAAAAATGACCGAGTCCGACCGAGTCCGAGTCCCCGAGTCCGAGTCCACAGCCCTGCTACCTACTAAAAGTACAAACCTTTTATAGAATGACCTTTACATCTCATTTCTATTACTTCACACAAACACTACATCCATCTGCTCCTGGTTCGGCCCCCCGGTCAAAATTTAGAACCAAATTTGGCCCGCCAGTCAAAAAGTTTGCCCATCCCTGGGCTAGATACAATTAAATGCATGTATTTTAATTGAGACCAAAGATTTTTTGAGTGTACTAATGTATTATTTTTAATAACGTCACCAAAAGAGCCATATCTGGCTCGCGAGACATAGGTTCCCGACGCCTGCCCTATACAGTCCTCAGGCTCCCCAACAATAGCGGTAGCAGTTAGCATTATTTTATTGCAATGTTTTTCCTTATTCAGATTTGTTTCAAGACTACAGTTACATTTCGACTTCACTTTGATGGTAAATGCAGTTATTGCAATTTTGTTGTTTTATCACAGTAGATTGATTTATTTACATTTCAAAAACCAGAAGCCATTCATTTACAAATGTAATTGCACTTTAGTTTACATAATTAAATGTTCAGATATTAAGTCGTGATAGAGAGTTTTTGCATGATTTGAATGAGGCAAAATAACATGCTTTTTCTCTCAAATATATTGTTATAATCATTTGTTTCGGATGTACTGTAATCATTTTCTGTATAAAAATTAAATTTGGTGTTCAAAAAGTATTTTTTCAAACTTGAGTCTTAAAAAAGAGGGGGTCGTCATGTAATCAGGGTCGTCTTACATTCGGGCCAATAAGGTACGTAGGCACATACTATTTTAAGACAATTTGACCTACACTGCCACCTAGTGACCAAAACCCAACAGCTACGATCACATGCTACTCCTAATTTTAATACCATATGCATTCTACCAAGCAGGCGAGAGCAAACTATTATTTCTCACTTGAGTTGGGAAATAATTCAATATAAACTGCCCACATGCAGCTGATGAACATCAGTTGAAATAACTCAATGACAGAGAAATAGTTCTGGAAGCAAACACTGATATCATTCCTTGTACTGTACTGCAAGCATAAACTACTGTATCCATGGCCAAGACATGCTAAAATTGCAAGGACCAGAGCAATTTACGTTTTTCTTTAATAAACTTACATTTTATCCCTAATTGATTGTGAATAAAAATTGCACTATGAAATATGTACATAATGCAATCAGGAAATGCCAAATAGTACAAAACAAACACTTGTACAAAGTACAATCTGAATTTACACTGTTAATCTGCTTGGTATTCATAAACTTTTATTACGCCCGTTTAACCAGGTGCATGTTTTAAAGTTAAAATATAATTTAACTGAATTTGTTCATATAGTTTACTTTAACCACATTACCAAGACCTACTAATTTGAACAAAAGCAACGACAAAAATCATTTGGGAGTATGCACAAGAACCTTTATTGACAGCAGACAGAACACTGAAAACTGGAACAGACTTTGAACAGTAGGAATTGGAAATTGAGCTTTCAAAAGAAATGCAAGAAAGGGGTGCAGAGGGAATTAGGGCATCTCTTCTTCCTCATCCTCACCAAATTCTCCCTCCTCCTCAGCAGTAGCATCCTGGTACTGCTGATACTCTGACACCAGGTCATTCATGTTGCTCTCTGCCTCTGTGAACTCCATCTCATCCATGCCCTCACCAGTGTACCAGTGGAGGAAAGCTTTGCGCCTGAACATGGCCGTAAATTGCTCAGAGATACGTTTGAACAGCTCTTGGATGGCTGTGCTATTGCCAATGAAGGTGGCGGCCATCTTGAGGCCACGAGGTGGAATGTCACACACTGCGGTCTTGACATTGTTGGGGATCCATTCGACAAAGTAGCTGCTGTTTTTGTTCTGCACGTTGAGCATTTGCTCATCCACCTCCTTCATGGACATGCGGCCACGGAAGATGGCAGCAACGGTCAGGTAGCGCCCGTGGCGTGGGTCACAGGCGGCCATCATGTTTTTCGCATCAAACATCTGCTGGGTGAGTTCAGGCACAGTGAGGGACCTGTACTGCTGGCTGCCTCTGCTTGTGAGGGGTGCGAAGCCTGGCATGAAGAAGTGCAGACGGGGGAAGGGCACCATGTTGACAGCCAGTTTGCGCAGGTCAGCGTTGAGCTGTCCGGGGAACCTGAGGCAGGTGGTGACGCCGCTCATGGTGGCAGAGACCAGGTGGTTAAGGTCACCGTAGGAGGGAGTGGTGAGCTTGAGGGTACGGAAGCAGATATCGTACAGAGCCTCATTGTCGATACAGTAGGTCTCATCTGTGTTCTCTACCAACTGGTGGACAGACAGCGTTGCGTTGTAGGGCTCAACCACTGTGTCTGATACTTTGGGAGAAGGCACCACGCTGAAGGTGTTCATGATGCGGTCTGGGTACTCTTCACGGATTTTGCTGATGAGCAGAGTGCCCATTCCGGAGCCGGTACCACCACCCAATGAATGTGTGAGCTGGAAACCCTGCAGGCAGTCACAGCTCTCAGCCTCTTTCCTCACCACATCCAAGACAGAGTCCACCAGCTCTGCACCTTCTGTGTAATGACCCTTAGCCCAGTTGTTACCAGCGCCACTCTGACCTGTAAGAGGGGTGGGGGAGTTGTAAAATAAACGCTCGATACTTATGACTGCCAGAACACACAAAAATAGTTAGCGTGAACCAGTTCCAATATCTTACCAAAGACAAAATTGTCTGGTCTGAAGACCTGACCAAAAGGTCCAGACCTCACAGAGTCCATTGTGCCTGGCTCCAGGTCAACAAGCACAGCTCGGGGAACATATTTTCCACCTATGAAAGCAGTGATGTATATAAATATATTGGCAGTTATTACCACAAGATAAATATGTATTAGATCTTACCTGAAGCTTCATTGTAGTAGACATTGATCCTGTCCAGTTGAAGATCACTGTCACCATGGTAAGTACCAGTTGGGTCGATGCCATGCTCATCACTAATCACCTCCCAGAACTAAAAAGAGAACAAGGATAACTAACAGTTAATTGCACATATTTGGCAATAAAAATAAACCTCTAGTTCCAAAATACCCACGTACACATTTGCACTAAAACTGAGAAAGTAGTTTCTATAATTCACTAATGGAGAAATTATCTAAATGAGATCACGTCAAAATAAAATAGCTTTAACTTGGTTTCCCGCCATGGACTCGAACGCGCGCGCGCCCTGGGTCCTTATTGGCTGACACCCCATTTTAAAATATGGCATTACGTCATCAACCGCCAGTACAGCCCACTCCCAGCAAATGCCGGGCCCAGCTCGAGACGCAATGCGGTGTAGGCCTCATCGAACTTCAAGAAGAAATCCTAGAAAATATGCACGTTGCAAACGCGAATTTATTAACTTGCAAAACGTTTAGTCACATTCATCGACTGAAAACACCGTGTGCGTAACGCACATCTTAATTTTATTTCCTCCTCCGTTGTAGTGGTAAAAGTGTAATATATTGTTCAAGAAAAAGTTTACGTCGTAAGTGATCTTAATCGATATTTAATTCTCCCAATTAAAATTTCTGCACATTACAAAATAAAGTATGTGTGTGTCTCTAGAAGGAGGGTGGTGGTAAGGGGAAACTGAAAAAATATATATACCGTCGAAATATAATCGGACTAGGTTTTTATTAATAAAAATAAAGTGATTGCGATTTTCAGAGGACGGCTAGAGTTACCGTTATACAGAAATACTCATAAGTAGGACACGTTGATAATCCTAGGGTGTGGTTTCTAGGACACCAACAGGCACAAAGCAACAATTACAGGAGAAGAAACGCTGTTTTAACGGCACTTTAAAAACAAATTCGAGCCTTCAACCCCGGAAAATGGTCACTCACCTTGGCACCAATCTGGTTTCCACATTGGCCAGCCTGAAGATGCACAATTTCCCTCATTTTGTCAAATTTAGAAAGTACACTGCTCAGCTGCTCTTTGGCTTGTTGGAAGTGCGCGTACAATGGCGGAACACCCCTATTTATAATAGTTAAGACCCGCCCTTAAATCCAGTCGTCAATGGTTGATTGGACAATCCTGAAAAAAATCTTGACAGTCACTAATCTTAACCAATGAAATTTAATCTAGGCTTTACTCCATTGGACAGATTTCTCGCAATCATTCTTCTCCAAATTTCACCGGCTTGCGTGCGTGGAGAAGTCAGGCGACTGCAACCATGATGAGATGGCAAAATTGAACAAAACCGTCAAGCCATATGAAATGTATCTTTAAATTGTGGGCTGTCTCAGTCTGTTTAATATTGTATCATTTAACATAGAAACAATTTAAAATGACTAATGGGATAAACAAAATCAAACAGCTGACCCAAATACAACATGGGCGGAGAAAAGAATATTTAACATTTCCGTCGAACAATGTCACTAAAGCCAAATTTCATTTTAAATGGTTAGTTTGCTTTAAATTCGAGAACATGTGGCATTTACTAATGCTACGTATATGTTGCTATGGTCAGTTTCCAAGGACCGAGGGGGGATGGGAGGAGATTTCTCTCAGGTTGACGGCTTGTCGCTATGACGATGATTTTTCTACACTGGATTGGAAGAATTATATGCATAAAATGAGCAGTATGAGCTTTCCATACAGAAATTGCAGCATTTAGGACAGTATTTATCCATGCCATACATTATCACTCGATCTTAAACTGTTGCAAAGTATTGACTTAAATCAACTTGGATTGGTACACTACATATAGGACTGTATGAATATTAAAAATCTATATGTCAGTCTGAGTGTGTTTCTTTACACTTACACCACACATTTTATATAGGTCATGCTTCTTGCTTCTGTTGTGTCAAATGTGACACACAAAGACCTGCTTTCTCCATGACAATGTCACTGAGAGAATGAGCTGTAATATGTATGTCTCTCAGGTGCAGTTACCTCTTATATAGTACATACTTTACTCTTTTCAAACAAGCATATTTTGCATTATGGGAGTGCAAGTTTAAAATTTGAGAAACACAAGACCCACAATTTTCTGATATCTTCCATTGAAACCAAACGTGATTCAGGTTTCAACATGGCAATGATTACAATTACTGTGTTCAATACTAAAATACTTTTGGGTACAAGTTATTCTTTTTTTCTCCATGAACAACTTCCACCAGCTACCGAAACTGCAAACAATGATAAATGTTTTACATTTTTCAATACAAACCACTGTGCTAAACAACATTCACAACAGTGATGGAGTGTTTTATTTTTCAGTTTTTTGTAGAATGTGTATGTACTAATCTGACTTTTGACCCCATCTGTTTGAAGCAACTTTAATTTGATATTCAAATTCAAACAAGAAAAACAATTTCTGTGAATTGAAAATATTAGTCCAAGGAGTATGCCCACTAACAAGCCTCTTGTTCTGACCTTGGATCTCAGCGCCTCCAGCACAAATCTTTCTGTATAAGCCATTTTTTGCCTGCACCTTTTATGCATTTTATTTTAACCATAACTGATCAATTGTTGCCAGTCTAAGATTTTGGTCTACTTCCTCTTTAATGCATGTCTGTTAAATAGTCAATCAAAAGAATGAAGACAGTCTTAACGAATAAACAAAACCAGGATGAAGCTCATCATCTGCTGGGTATCCTTTCAGTAAAGAATATGTCTCTACACTGCCATGTTGAAGTGGAGGTACTTCCTATGACTCAGCATTTGTCAGAAGACTGCGGCATTAGCACTCAGTCAGATCAATACTTGAGAGGAAACAGATGCTATTCTGCTTCACATAGACACACCCTGAATTGATCCTGTACGTGGGCAATAATTCTTTATTCAAAAACATGGCGTTTTAATGTATCAAAACCAGAAATCATTGGGGAAGAGGAGTTTAAAATGAATAGTGATGAGGGGAGCAAAGTAATAACTATAAATTAAGGAGGCATCCCTAAAATTAGGATTGCTAAACAATTATGAGCACTAGTGGATTTATTACCACTATTTTATTGTTTGCATATACCGTTCACTACAAAATACATAGACTTTATATTTTACAATGCTTAGTATTTTTTACATCAGTGGTTTCTTTAACGTGCTATCTCTCAGCATTGGAGGGGTATAACAAGAACATTGAAACTTTCATTCTAATATAAATCTGGGTAATCTGTTCTGTCAAGGTCAAAATTCTCAAAATGAAAAAATACTGGCTGTGTAGCTTCATAGTAATTGGTTCTTTTTCTTCACTGGTTTCTTTTATATCAAACAAATTATTTTAGGTTCATTACCTGACATGTTTCGGCGGTTTCTTCCGCCTTCATCAGGTGGGGGTCCAGGCGCCGGTGCTTTCTCGTCGTCCTCCCGGGCGGGCGGTGGGTCGCGGGGTCTGCGGCGGGTGTCGGGCGAAAGCCCGCCCCGCCCTGCCCCCTTCCCGCAGGCCAAAGAAACCGCCGAAACATGTCAGGTAATGAATCTAAAATAATTTGTTTGATATAAAAGAAACCAGTGAAGTGATTAAAAAAAAGGAAAAACAAGATGAACTTAGTACAAGTAATTGGTTCTGCCAGGGCCCATGTCTCAATGCTACAAAAATGGCTTGAGTAGTATTTGTGCACTGTAATCCTGCGACAAAACAAATATTCCCATCCATGACCTTGCAACACTGCAGTTTTTGTTCGTTTAAATTTGGCCGTGATGGACTCTACTGTTGTTTATTTGAACAATGTGTGGGAACAATAGAATTGTATGGGGACAGTTGTAGGGTAGACATGTTGAAGTGGAACAGCTGTGCTCGTGTGCAGTATGCTAGCTAAGAGAACCATTGATTCACGTGGATCAAGTTACTGTGTCTATAATTCAACAGCGTTCAGCCAAGCCCACATTCTGCTGCAAACCGACACACACACACACACTCACACACATACACGCACACACATAAACCTACACACGCGTGCACGCACACACACACACACACACGCGCGCGCACACGCACACATGCACACATGCACACACACGCGCGCACACACATGCACGCACACACAATACACCAACCCCATTCAAGTGTGTCAGAATGTCAGGGCATACTTTGTGTTAAATGTAGGTTACACCTACAACTACTCCATTGTAAAATAAGATGAAAACACAATGGTTTGCGTGGGAAAGAAACAAGATGAATAGACATTTATATAAGATGTGTTAAAATAACACCCACATAGTGTAGCCACATTTTTGTTTCTTTTAGCTGCATGTCAATAAGTTGGTTCATGCCGAATATCTCTCTCGCTGTCTCTCTCCCTGTGTGTGTGTGTGTGTGTGTGTGTGTGTGTGTGTGTGTGTGTGTGTGTGTGTGTGTGTGTGTGTGTGTGTGTGTGTGTGTGTGTGTGTGTGTTTTTCGGGTGGGATCACCATCTGTCTCTCTCGCTGAGTAAACCCCATTTCCATTGCATGCAATTGATGAATTGGTCGAGTGTGGCCTGCGGAATGGAATGACGATGTAGTTGCAGGAACTAGAACACGTTTACACCGATTTGAAGAATCTCAGCCAATCATTTCCAATGGGTAAGAGTTCTGGTTAGTATATGCCCATGGATTTTCAGCCTTCCGGAATCTTGTACAGAACCTTGACAAAAGCCAGGTAATGTCCATGGTGGAGCTGATCCACTCATGGGAAAGATGTGTTGGCCCCCACGCCCAAGTATGTCCTAGAAGTTTCTTTTGTCTTAACTCTGTTCTTTCCCGCTTTGTCCTAACACTCTTGTGACGTGACAGTGTAGATGGCACCTGGATGATGACGTGAACAGTGGAGACAATCACTCCTGAGATCACTCCAGATGAGGATATGTCCCATCGACCGACGGAAGTCAACACGGTCTTTATTGCAGCAACACAATGGAATCCTAAGCAGCTAGTTTCAGTTAATTAATGTAAATTCTGAATCATTTTATTAATGTAATATGGAATTGCTTGTTCTGGAACGAGTGTCTAAAAAAGCAGTTTGAGATTATTTCAATTTTAAGAGGTCCATTTATTTTATACCTATTGGAGATCATGAGACACAGTTCCCACAGGACTGTTCAAAACCCCAAAAGAGAAAAATATTATAAAACAACAACAAAAGTAGTCAATGCTTAATGTAAAAAAGACAGCACACAAACTCACAAATAAACTCTGGTATTTATTTTATAGATCAGTATTTGGTATTTCAACAATATTAGGATAAATGCATTTTAAAAAACAAAAAAGTCTAAATATCCTTTTTCAACTGCTAGGTTTTTATGTGAAAATACATCAAATTAATTCCAAAATATTTTCCATCACAAATGTGATCTATTCCTTCCTGAGCTGTCATCATGCAAGAGGGGTTTGAGCATTCCACTGTTCCTAGAGGTTTTCTGGGGCTCAATTTATATCCTAAGTAGATCGAGTCACTATAACTATAGTTGATGATTCTAGTGTGATCAAAAATTGTTATAATTGGGATTTTTTTTTTTAACTCTGAAAAGTTAGAGGTTGAGTCAACCTTCGTACCAGCAACAAGTACAACAGAAAAAAGTTTAGTTCAGGCCGCTGGGAGCACAACAGCCTCACACTCAAGTGGTGGATTAGAACCATAGCTCTGACCTTCCTGCTTGGACTTTATATTCAGTTTTTTTTTTTTTTTACTAACATGTTTCACCACTGTAAAAGGTTAGGCTTATGGTTAGTAGATTTCATTTGACTTAATGAAATAAGTGCAAACATTTCATTGAATGCAAGAGAATAAATCAGCATACCAAGAGTATCTACCACCTACCAAAGTATGCTATATTACTGTAGTAATAGACTTTTATAATAACATGATGAAAACATTTACAATTGTTTTAGATGGAATCTTGACAAAAAGACAAGATCAATTCTTTTTTTTTCTGAGGGTTGAAATGCCTCGGATTCCCCTCAGAAGAGCTGGATGAAGTGACAAGGGAGATGGAAGTTTACGTTTCCCTGCTTGAGATGCTGACCCTGCAACAAGACCTGTAAAAGCAGAAGAAATTGGATACGAGCTTGAAATATAGTACATGTTTTACTTAGCACACGGAAACATATTGACAGATAGTGGACTGGTTGCCAGTCAATCGCAGGACACACAGAGAAAAACAACCATTTTTATGCAGATCTTCCAATAAAAATATCTTACAAAAATAGACTCACTTAGTTGCCACTAAAGTGCTTATACATTGATTGATTGATTGATTGATTGAAACTTTATTGATCCCCGGGGGTGGGGAAATTCAGGCCACAGCAGTCGTCATACCACAGAGCGAGTATATAAAAGCCACACAGATGACATGAGCGCAACTCAATAGGCTCCTATAAGGCTGCCACACAACGGCGCCACAAAGAAAGCCAAGTAAGTGCGAAAGTTAAAAGCCATCAAAGCAAAGCAACAAAACAAAGGAAAAAAGTAACAGCGGCCAACCAGCCCCCCTCAATACCAAAGAACACCCCAAAACACACAAAATAGCCTCCATACTCATAAAACATGCTAATTGCTATGAATGATACAGTGATTTCCTTTTACTATTTTGCTATTTCTTTCCCTTGCAGTTCATTATGTGTGGCCAAGCTGCCGTATGTCCAAACACAAGCTGCCGTGTAAAAGGGCCTGATGGTCATCCTGTTGTTGTCCATAATTCACCTGGTCAGGCAGGAGGAACTCCAGATATCATGTTGCAAAAAGTGATACTGTGCCATGATACTAGGGGAGGGTTGAGTTCACTACGCCTAGTAGTTGAAGTACAAAACATCAGACTCTTGTAGAAAACGTCAGACTTGTACTGAGCGCATATTCTTATAGGTTGGATTGACACGACATGTTCAAATAACACAAATTCAATTCCAAATGTTTGATACCAAGTGGCACGAATTTTAAGACAAAAAACAACCAACAAACAAACAAACAAACACACAAACAAACAAATGTGATATTCACATTCGGGCAAGATAAAAACTGCTGGTCCAAGTGAGCAATTCTGTTTTAATACAAAATTCAACTTTAACAAATTCCGTCATTTGGGCCAAATTTGAGCATTTGGACAAGTCACCAAATAAATGCCCGATTATATATGTATTTGCTTCCTCCTGATCAGGAATACTATTAGTGTGTAAACCCCCCCATCACCAAAAGTCTGCTACAGTAAACTGGTTCCTACTGGAAAACGATATCTTCACAATGGTGATTCATCGTCCCCAAACTGGATGCACTGCATTTTGCCTTGTAGTGACTTGTTCATGAGCTGTCTTGTCTTGTATTATGTCTATGCACTTGACGCTATAGAATTTACTGCTCATGTTAACCGCTATGATTTGGGTTTTATGTGACTGTTATGTTGGATGCTTGAAAGTGTGACCTGTGGCAAACCAAATCGCCCTACAAGGTACAATTCAATAAAGTAGAGTAGATATTTGATACACCAAGACTGATCTGGGAGCAGCATCATGGTGCATGAAAGACTAGAGTACTATGTAATAATAGATAAAAGGACTGAGAGCAACCTAATAGGCGATTGTTCAGTTTCATGTCACCATAATGCACTTGGTTGCTTGGGGGAACTTGGTGGTGAGAAGGTGTAATATTTTTGATTGTTGGCCTTGACCATATTCAGTGGAAAAATACTCAAATTACGTTGAAATGTTCAGTTTATCTACTTGCCACTTTTCATTAATTGTGAAAAGTTAATTAATTCATTCAGGTTCAGTTCCTGCTAGCAAAGTTAAAAAGGCCAGATATAGACCAGAGGTGATTGCGCTAAGACTGTAAGGGAAGCTAAGCTTCCCCTAAAATGTAAAAAATAAATTATTAAATATATAGTGTTGTGTGTACCGTATTTTTCGCACCAAAAGGCACACTGGATTATAAGGCGCACCCTCATCGAATTCTT
Source organism: Syngnathus scovelli (assembly GCF_024217435.2). Lineage (NCBI taxonomy): Eukaryota > Metazoa > Chordata > Actinopteri > Syngnathiformes > Syngnathidae > Syngnathus > Syngnathus scovelli. The sequence goes on along the minus strand of NC_090849.1, from coordinate 10,037,427 downwards.
TATTTTAGAAATTATTTCATATACAGGGCGCACCGGAGTAAAAGGTGCATAAAATAGAAGCTATACTGCAACAAACTGAGGGTTGCGGTATGCATCCACTAGCCAATAACCAATGAGCCTTCTGTAACAATCGTGTTTCTCAAACTATCTCCTATAAAATGATCAGAGCTGACTAAAGTTCGATCTAACACATTGGTACCGCTTACCTGTGTTTCCCTTCCATATCGATCCGTAAATTTACTCGAAACATTAACAGAGTAGCCTATTTTGACATGAAATAGCCTCGTGCGTATAGCAGCTATCATTATAGCATTAGCCACCCGCAAACTCCCATGAGCCTCAGCTCGCAGACTTCCATGAGCCTCAGCAAAGTGTAAACAATTGCGTTTCTCAAACGATCTCCTATAAAATGATTGGAACCGACTAAAATTCGATCTAACAATTGGTACTGCTTACCTATGTTTCCCTTCCATATCGATTTGTAAATTTACTCGGAACATTAACGGAGCAGCCTATTTTGAAATGAAATAGCCTCACGGGTACAACAGCTATTCAATGACGCCCCCTGACCACAGTTGCCGTAATGCTGGGAAGCAATGCAACCTTGTAATTTTCTAGTCGTACTGAAACGTACTGAAACATTTTGGCAGAGCACTGCGTACAACCAGTATGGATCAACAAATTCATCAATTGATCCATATATAAGGAGCACCGGACTATAAGGCGCACCGTCGACTTTTGAGAAAATTTGAGGTTTTTAGGTGCACCTTATAATCCGGAAAATACGGTACACGTCATTGACTAAATATTCAACATTTGTTGTAGCTTCTTATCACTGATAATGACGTGGCTTTCCTTTCAGTCATTCCCGCAGCTCCACAGTGCTTTAAACAGTGTACAGCTGGCGTGTCAAACTTTTTTTTTTTCCCCGAGGGCCGCATTGTAGTCCGTTTCCTTCGGAGGGCCATTGTGACTGTCAACCCAAATGCATGTATGAACGCCTCATATTATTTCCAGAATAAGCTACAAAACAAAGTCACAAATACTAACTCGTTTTAAAATCAGACTAGAAAAAAACTGTTCAAATAGTTTAAAAAGCTGATTTTGAAAAGTGAAGACAATTTATAATTTTAGTAATGACACGAATTTGATGCACAAATTACTAATTTGTTGTCGTTGCACATGCAAAACATCTGGAAGTTAATTCATACCCTTTTCAATTCAGCTTTGGTTTATTTGAATATTTCACTTACATTTGTAATTTGATAATTAACTGTTGTGTCTGATTCGACTGTAATGCAAACACTTGTATTTTCAACGCTTCCTGTGGATGTGTTTAATTAAAGCCACAGTGCCTAATATTGGCACTTAGGAAGAGATTTGATGGTATCAGAGTGGACTTACTGAGGTCCATTTTTTGACTGTTTCATTGAGGGTTTGGTTCCTTCAATCTATGGAAACGATGGATCCAGTAAAGCAGTAAGCACGAAGGTGCTGTTTTATTCTTGGGGAACACAATCGTGTGTTAAAGGCATTCGTTAGCTTAGCGCTTGACTGCAGCGCTTGTTTACAAAATAAATATTGAAATAGTGAGGGGATTTATTTTTGCTACGTGTTATATATGGTTGGATGGGCAAGCCTTCTGCTGTTGACACCTTTGAATCAATCCAAATTTTGCGGCGCAAATAAACGCTACCTCTGATTAAATGAAAACTACAAATATATCCGATCGAAAAGGGAGGCGCATATTTTGCCGCCTGGAGGGGGCGGGGTGTGACGTATCGTTTGCATTTAAAGAGACCACTCCAAAATGGCTTGCTCAGGACAAAGGCAAATAATCTGAATCAACTTTATTGACCAAGTTTGTGCATGCCAAACAGGAAATTTGACTCCGGTTGATCTGAGCTTCTGTACAACATTAAAGTGACTGACAACATTCGGGTAACTAACAACATTTAAGTGGCGAGGGCAGTACGCTATTGATGTCTGAGTGGTTTGAGTTCATCAGAGCGACAGCCTGGGGGATGAAGCAGCGTCTGTGTCTGCTGGTTTTGGCGTACAGCGCTCTGTAACGCCATCTGGAGGGGAGGAGGTTGAACAGACTGTGACCTGGGTGAGAAGGGTCTGCGGAGATGTTACTTGCACGTTTCCTGGTCCTGGACAGGTACAAGTCTTGGATAGATGGGAGGTTGGTCCCGATTATCTCTTCCAGACCTGATTGTCCGTTGCAGTCTGTGCTTATCTTGTTTGGAGGATGGGGCTGGCCTATGTTGCTATGATGACGAGGAAGTTGGATATAAAATGTTCCACTTTATATTGACCACAACCGAATGAGTAAAATGTAGAAAGGAAGTATTATTCACAGAATATTATTTTTCCTAAGGGTACAACCTTTTGCTTTGAGTCCAAAACTAATCGCTGTTGGAATAATTGGACGGTCAGCCTGATCATCCAATTATTCCAACACTTAGACCTGACAATAGCCTTCAGACCCTATCCCCCTAACATTGGACCAACATTGTCCAAATTGTTCAAATGTCAGCTCAAAACTTGTAAACGTAGTTATTTCTCTGTGTGTTTTTACAACTAATTTTAGTTTTATATTTAACCCTCACCCCCCCCCCCAACAACACTGTCCAAATTGTTCAAATGTCAGTTCAAAACTTGTGAATAGTTATTTCTTTTTGTGATTACATAGTTTTATAACTAACCATCTGGTGATTTACTGGATTTTTAGACAAACGTCAAGATCTGTCAGTTTGTGGCCAGTGCATTTTAACTTCATGGGTTTCCACACTTGAAAAGGAAGGACTTGACCAGACTGGGATTTCACTCTTTGTTCAGGTTTTTATTGAGCGAAACAATCCAGGTGAAAAACCTTTAAAATAGATACAAAGAATGGATGAGTTTAAATAAAAAGGTACAATATTTTTCCGAATAAAACAATGTAGTTAAGTGTTCTTTAACACAAACCAATAAACAATGTAGGTAAAGTTCAGTCTACTTATTAACTAAAGTGCATTTAAGTAAATTAACTTTTTAATCAAATTAAGGAATGCATAAATAAGGCTCTGAAACAGAAACCCAGGTTTTAAAATGCCTGCCTTTACCTTATTTTTAAAATCACAATTTTATTCGATCTTTCATTTTGACATAAATACTTTCCCTCAATAAAGTAAAAGCATTCCAGCCTTTTTACTGAAAGAAAAAGTCTTGAACATAAAGTGATCTTTTCAAACAAAAGTCAATAAACAATATAATGCTTTTCATAAAGACAACCCATTTTCCAGACCAACTGTAATGCAGTCAGTGATCTAAATGGTTAACTAAATGAGTCCAGTTAAGAACTGTGAGCTCACCGGTCCCTTTGGTCTCCTCTTCCCATGAGTTTTTCCTTTCTCCGTGGAGCTCAGTGCGGTTTGCTGCTACTGCTGTGTTGTTTGCTGCTGCTGCTGCTGCTCACTGGACAAGACGATTGTGTAATGTTTGCAGTTTATGAACCCTAGTGTGTGCACGTTCCCAATCAGGAATCAAAATTGCGCTCAGCTGTAGAGGCGCTCTGTGGAGCTCCACTGCGTGCTGCGCGTTCACGTCGTACACTTGCAGTGACCCCTTGTGGTCACATGTACCCTCAGACGGGTACGCACCTCCCAGGTCGCCGCAACAGTTCGTTTGTTTTAATGTTGTCATAGTTTCGGTTCGCGTGTCTGTGTGCTCGCCCCTCCCCTCCAGTGCCCTGATCAGTGTAATCACCCTCACCTGCCTCTCGTTAGCTGTCTTGTATTTAAAAGGCTAGGGACATCCCCTTTTTTTTTTTCAATTAGAACGGAATTTGATAGAATGTATAAAGTGAACACACTTGCCGCATTGGAAATTAAAAATGGACACCGATTACTAAGAATAAAGCTGAAATGAAATGCCAGTTTATCGATCGGGTCCCGCATGAAGCCAAACTGGCGGCGCCATTACTGCGACGTCACAAGTTGTATATCTGGATGTCAACAAACCCAAACAACATGGCAGATGATAGCGACAGCTCCGTTTCTAGCGGCAATATTAGCATCATTTTATCCGATTCAGAAACCTCTTTTGACGCAGAATATGATGAATCTAGCAGTTCACTTGGGCTGAGCTGAGCAAATTTTCTGAATTGTGCCCCTCCCGTCACTCTGGTTAGGTTGGCATAGTAAAAAGTGCTCTTGGGGGCTTTAGAGTGCCGAGTTGATCTCGGCACATGAAGACATGACCACCTGCAACGTTTGGTTTAGGTTTTATAAGCATTTTTAATTTTATTGCTTAAATGGCATTTTTTTCGTCGAGCTGAGCACGTTTTCTGAATTGTGCCCCTCCCGTCACGCTTCGACATACTTTTCAAAGTCAAAGTCTCAAAGTCTCCTTTATTGTCAATTCCTCCGCATGTCAAGACACACAAAGAGATCGAAATTACGTTTCTCACTATCCCAGGGTGACAAGACAGCGTTCACAACGCACATACAAGTAAACAACACAGGAAAAATAAAACAAGAAGATGAACAATAAGAGTGATAGCACGCTAGACGCTCCCGATGCACAGCAGAGTCCGGAAAGATAAGACAGAGTTCACAACGCACATACAAGTAAACAACACAGGAAAAATAAAACAATTAGATGAACAATAAGAGTGACAGCACGCTAGCTGCTCCCGATGCACAGCAGAGTCCGGAAAGATAAGACAGAGTTCACAATGCACATACAAGTAAACAACACAGGAAAATTAAAACAAGATGAACAATAAGAGTGATAGCACGCTAGCCGCTCCCGATGCACAGCAGAGTCCGGAAAGATGACAGTCAACCAGGCCACTGTGAACACGAGCACACAGCAGGCACGCACTGTCCGGTTCGTGGATCCTATCAGGCGAACTCAACCCATCTTGTCGTCCTGCGAAGGAACGTACGCCAGGATAATGGAAGGCACGGCTAAGCGAGCTGGGTTGGCCGCAAACCTGGCCCGACGTCTCCGCGCTGGCCCCTCTTCTCTTTTTGTTTACATTCACTGAAGCTAAACGCGTACAACTTGAAACGTCATGAGACGTCACTTCCGGCTGGCGGCTCGGTGCAGTCAAACTCGTCTGTGCGGCAAATTTAAATTATATTTTTCAGAGCAACAGCTTCCTTTTCGTTGTTTCGAGCGTCAATTTATATTTATAAGCCCATAAGCTAACTAAAACTGATTTATACATATACCGGTGTCTCTAGCCCTTTAAGTCCTGTCTGCCCCTCACGCCCCTGTCGGATTGTTTGCGTCTCATGTCTTCTTGTTTCTCCAGTTGCTTGTCTGTTCTCGTCTTGTTTCGTCTTTCTGTTCAATTATTCTTGTCCCCAGTCGAGCATCTATAGTCTGTCTTTTGAGTTCGTTCAATAAACCCTGATCCAAGCTGCATTTGGTCGCCCAGCTCCATTCACTTCATGACAAGAAAGCAATGGCTCCTTGGTTGTCTTCTAAGATTTTTGCTGGTGTGGATGGATGGATGGATGGATGGATGGATGGATGGATGGATGGATGGATGGATGGATGGATGGATGGATGGATGGATGGATGGATGGATGGATGGATGGATGGATGGATGGATGGATGGATGGATGGATGGATGGATGGATGGGCAGATTTTTTAGACATAAATATAAAGTTTAGAAAGTGAAACCAAATTTCTTACATTTTAACAGTGAAGATATACTTTCTTCAACATAAATATAAAGTTTAGAAAGTGAAACCAAATTTCTTATATTTTCATAATGAGTTTCTTTTTTTGAAGACGCTTCGACTTATGAAACAGAAATTGTACTCATCTTGTTGGTTTAACTGGCAGATAGATGTGTGACAAAGCTATAGCTAGATTTATTTTTAATTATATTTTGTATTGTACTTATTGTCTTCTATTTGGCATTGTATAATGGTCACTTGTATGTTGTATTTCATTATGATGCAAGCATATATTGTCACGTACTGTATGTTTGATACAGACGTTAAATTGAAAAAAAAAACTATTGATTTACATAATTACTTGAAAGGAAGCAAAGCCTGCAGAGAAAGTCTTTCTGTGTGACGATGGAAAATGTATCGTCATTATGCACCAGAAGTGGCGTAAATAAAGGTGTGCCGTGTACGCCTTGTAATTTGCGCCAATGACGTCACCGAGCACCCCATTCTCAGCCCCTAGGCTCACGCAGGTGCTTCAAAGAGTTACAGTTCAATAAATAAGTCAGTGTTTTGTTGAGCTAACAGGCAATGGTATTTTATAGAGGTCCAAAAAAAAAAGAAAAAAATTACACAATTTTTACATACAAATGATAAAAAAAACAATAATTCCTGAAAAGCAGTTTGAAGAACAAAATCGTATTGAATCCCCACCCCAAGTTTGTTGTCAGGCGCAGAGCAGGGAGAGGACTCGAATGCAGAGATTCCAAAGTTCAAAAAAGTGTTTATTGTCTCCACTGATGGTCGAACAAAAAACGCCTCACTAGGAGGGAAAAAAAGGGGAAACTAAGGCGCCTCGAACCGAGGGAGAAAAAGGAGAAATCAAAGCGCCTCGAACCGAGGGAAATACAAAAACAAGATAGCAATGTCACCAAGTTAAAATCGGTGATCAAAGACGTTCAAACAAGGCTTCTACGTGGACTCGAGGGTTTCGTGATCCCTAGTGTTCTCAACAAGGCAAGACGCACTGGCACTGGATACGGGGAAAGACACGGGTTATATGGACACAGGAGGGGAACACAGGTGAAGACAGTTGGTCATTGGCGCAGGTGCACACACTTGGAATCAGGGGTTCACGTGACCGGACGCACAGGGGAAGGACACACCGACTGGAACGAGAGGAAAATCACACAATAAAACAGGAAGTGATCCGGACGACACATGACAGCATGACATAACCCCCCCCTCTAGGGCCGGATCCCAGACGGACGCGGAGCATCGGGGTGAGCCGCGTAAAAGTCATCTAGTAGCCCGGGATCCAGGATATAGCTACGCGGCACCCATTGCCGCTCCTCTGGCCCGTAACCCTCCCAGTCCACCAGGAACTGCCAGCCTCGGCCCTTCTGGCGCACGTCCAGCAACTTCTTAACTGTGTAGGCAGGCCCACCCCCCACCGTCCGCGGAGGCGGAGGTGCCGCGGGAGCCGGCACCATCCCACTCTCCCTAACCGGCTTGACCTTCCCGACGTGGAAAGTGGGATGCACCGCAAGGGACCGAGGCAGACGGAGTCGCACAGCCGCTGGACTGACGACCTTGGAAATCGGGAACGGCCCCACAAAACGGGGGGCCAGCTTCCTGGAGCGGAAGGTCCCGGGCGGACAGCCAGACCCGCTGGCCGGGCCGGTAGACGGGCGCCGGACGACGTCTCCGGTCAGCCATCCTCTTCACCCTGTCGCCCTGGCGGACCAGTATGGCCCTTGCCGCCGCCCAGATGCGCCGACAGTGTCTCACCACGGCGCGCGCCGAGGTAACTGACACCTCCGGCTCGCTGTCGGGGAAGAGCGGGGGCTGGTATCCAAAAACGCACATGAAGGGGGACATCCCGGTAGCCGTGGTGGGAAGGGAGTTATGGGCGTACTCTACCCAGGTCAAGTTTTGACTCCACGACGAGGGGTTCTGGGTTACCAAACAGCGGAGGCCCGTTTCCAGCTGCTGGTTAATGCGTTCTGCTTGGCCGTTCGCTTCCGGGTGGTAGCCCGAAGTGAGGCTCACGGTGGCCCCTATAAGCTTGCAGAAAGCTTTCCAAAAGCGGGACACGAACTGGGGGCCCCTATCTGACACGACGTCCCGAGGAAATCCATGAATTCTGAAGACGTGGTCCATGAGAACCACTGCCGTACGTTTTGCCGAAGGTAATTTGGGCAGGGCAATGAAGTGGGCCATCTTGGAGAACCTATCCACGACGGTGAATATCGTCGTCTTACCGCTAGACACCGGCAGTCCCGTGACAAAATCCACAGAGATGTTGGCCCATGTTCGAGAGGGGATGGAGAGAGGTTGCAGCAACCCCACACGGCTGCCCGGAGTGTTCTTACTTCGCGCACAGATGGAACAGGCTGCAACATACTCCCGGACGTCAGCCCCCATGGAGGGCCACCAGAATCTTTGTTAGATGACGTGCAGGGTTCTTCGCACGCCCGGGTGACACGTGAGCTGGGAGGTGTGCGCGCAGTGGATCACTTGGGATCGTAGTTGGGGCGGAACGAACAGTCTATTCTCAGGACTTCCTCTAGGGGGTGGATCATCGTGGTTTGCCTGCTAAACCAAGTCCTCTATGGGCCAGGTTACGGCTCCCACCACGCAGTGAGGGGGGAGAATGGGCTCTGGCTCTGTGGACACCGGGTCTGGGCTGTAGATGCGTGACAGCGCATCAGGTTTGGTGTTCTTGGCCCCCGGTCTGTAAGACAACGTGAAATGAAAACGGTTAAAGAAGAGGGACCAACGAGCCTGGCGGGAGTTCAATCGCTTGGCATCCTTGATATATTGCAGGTTCTTATGATCGGTCCAAACCAGAAAGGGGTGTTGGGCTCCCTCTAGCCAGTGTCTCCATTCTTCAAGGGCTTTTTTGACCGCCAACAATTCCCGATCTTCGACGTCGTAGTTCTGCTCCGCGGGGGTCAGCCGTCGGGACAAAAAGGCGCATGGATGGAGCTTGTTGTCGGCCTGGGATCTCTGAGACAGGACGGCACCGATTCCCTGACTGGAGGCATCAACCTCCACCACGAACTGACGAGATGGGTCGGGCAAGGTAAGGATTGGAGCGGTGGTGAACCGCCTCTTCAGCTCCTGGAAGGCAGCTTCAGCCTCCGCCGTCCAGCGAAACGGAACCGTCGGGGAGGTGAGAGCGTGCAGGGGAGCCGCGGTGGCGCTGAAGCCTCGTATGAATCGTCTATAAAAGTTAGCAAATCCCAGAAATTGCTGTACTCTTTTGCGGCTATCCGGTACCGGCTATTGGGTCACCGCGCTTACTTTGGCTGGGTCCATCTGGACCTTCCCTGGGGCTATGATGAAGCCAAGGAACGATATTGTTTCTGCATGGAACTCGCTCTTTTCGGCCTTTACATAAAGTCGATGGTCCAGGAGCCGTTGCAGGACCGACTTAACATGACTCTCATGGGTCCTCAAATCTGGTGAATAAATTAAGATGTCATCCAAGTAAACGAAAACAAAGTGGTCTAAGAAATCACTCAAAACGTCATTGATCATGGCCTGGAAGACCGCGGGGGCATTGGTGAGGCCGAACGGCATTACCCGGTATTCAAAGTGTCCCCTGGGGGTGTTGAAGCCCGTCTTCCACTCATCACCTTCCCGAATGCGCACGAGGTGATACGCGTTACGCAAATCTAGCTTGGTGAATACCCGAGCCTGGTGCAACTGATCAAACACGGCCGACATGAGTGGGAGGGGGTACCGATCCTTTATAGTGATCTGGTTGAGGGGACTGTAATCTATGCAGGGGCGCAGGGTTCCGTCCTTCTTCCCCACAAAGAAAAACCCGGCCCCTGCAGGCGATGATGACAGCCTGATCAGACCCGCTTTCAGTGACGCGTCAATATAGTCATTTAAGGCCTTCTTTTCGGGGCCCGAAAGGGAATAAAGTCTCCCCTTGGGGATCGAAGCACCGGGCAATAGGTCTATGGCGCAGTCGTAAGGACGATGGGGTGGTAAGGAGCTTGCCTTGGCTTTGCTAAATACCTCTGCAAGTTGATGGTAGCATTTGGGTACTTGGTTTAGATCCGGAGATCTGGACTCTGGTTCAGGAGACGCAAAGTCCGAGGGAGAGGTGCATGTGGACTCGATCGAAGGGTTCGGTTTGACACACGATACTTGGCACTGGGATGCCCACCCTTTATCTCCCCTGACTCCCAGTTTATTGCAGGGTTGTGGTGTTTTAGCCACGGATAACCGAGGATAAGCGGATTCAGGGGGGAGGTGACTACATGCAGTCTTACTAGTTCATGATGAGTCCCAAAAGACAGTGAGAGGGGTTCGGTTATAGAGGATACGTCAAAAAGGGCTTGTCCGTTAAGTGCCTTAGCCTTTATGGTCGTGTTCAAGGGTTCGGTCTTTATACCTAAGCTGCGAGCGAAAGCCCAGACAATCAGATTCTCGTCGGCCCCAGAGTCAATCAACACCCCAAGCTCGATTTCCTTGCCTTGGCAGGTTAGCGTCCCGACGGGTAGAACCCTATTCTTCTGCCGGACCACGGAGAAGGTGTTTACCCTCAGCACATTCCACTCCGGGCAGGAGAGGCGGAGATGACCAAGCGCCCCGCAGTAGTAGCAGCGGCCCTCCTGGCGTCGACGCTGTCTTTCCTCTTTGCTCAATTTGGCCCTGCCGAGCTGCATGGGTTCCGTCCCAGCGAGTGGTAATGCCGGGGTCGATCTTTGGTGGTGCGTCTCGTGGGATGACCGCCCGCCCAATGATGCGGAAGGAGTAACGATCGTGCCCCGGCTTGCGCGCTGCTTCCTCCATTCCTGTAGTCGGTTGTCTGTTCGGACGGCCAACGCGATGAGAGCGTCGAGTTCCACAGGAAGATCAAGGGGAATGAGTTGGTCTTGGATGGTCCCGGAAAGACCCCGGAGAAAAGCATCGTACAGGGCCGACGAGTTCCATCCGCTTTCCGAGGCCAGAGTGCGGAAGCGGATCGCGTAGTCGCTGACCGTCTCTCGACCCTGGGTGATATGGCACAGCTCTCGTGCCTTCTCTCGGTCCGTGGGAACTGGATCGAACACCATGCGCAGGGCCTCGATGATTCCGAAAAACGAGTGACAGGTAGCGGAGTTCCTGGCCCATTCTGCGGTCGCCCACGCCCGGGCTCTTCCCGTCAAATAGGATATCGTGTACGCCACCCGGGAGCGTTCCGTTGGGAAGTCGCCGGGAGCTCGCTCGAACTGCATCTCACAAATCGTTATAAAGGCTCGACTCAGCCCGGGTTCACCTGCATATCGTTCCGGGGAAGCCAGTCTGATCCCCCTCGCCATAGGCGCGGGTGCAGGGTGGTCCACAGGGGGCGCCGCTGTGGAACAGGGTGTCGCAGCTCGCCCCGTGGTCAGCAGAGTGAGGACGTCTTGCATTTGACGACTCAGCGCATCCACCGCCTCTCGAAGCCTTCCTGGTTCTTCACCAGTTCATGAACTCCAACACTCGGAGCGTCGACCTGCTTCTGCTGTTGGCCCAGCTGCGACGTCTGGGAGCGTACTTGGGTGACCAGCTGCGCTGTCTCTGCCGAGTCCATGTCTGGCCAGTGCGTAATGTCAGGCGCAGGGCAGGGAGAGGACTCGAATGCAGAGATTCCAAAGTTCAAAAAAGTGTTTATTGTCTCCACTGATGGTCGAACAAAAAACGCCTCACTAGGAGGGAAAAAAGGGGCAACTAAGGCGCCTCGAACCGAGGGAGAAAAAGGAGAAATCAAAGCGCCTCGAACCGAGGGAAATACAAAAACAAGATAGCGATGTAACCAAGTTAACATCGGTGATCAAAGACGTTCAAACAAGGCTTCTACGTGGACTCGAGGGTTTCGTGATCGTTAGTGTTCTCAACAAGGCAAGACGCACTGGCACTGGATACGGGGAAAGACGCGGGTTATATGGACACAGGAGGGGAACACAGGTGAAGACAGTTGGTCATTGGCGCAGGTGCACACACTTGGAATCAGGGGTTCACGTGACCGGACGCACAGGGGAAGGACACACCGACTGGAACGAGAGGAAAATCACACAATAAAACAGGAAGTGATCCGGACGACACATGACAGCATGACATTTGTTCCAAGAAAATATTTTCGCTTTTCGCAGGATTTGCATTGTGCTTACACAGTCGTGTCCAAATTACATGTCCAGATCTCGTGAGGTTACACGAAAGAAAAACAAGCAATGCCACCAATGGTACGCATCTGAAATAATAGGGAAATAAAAAAATCCCCCCCCCCCCCCAATATTTTTATAAAGATCTTGTTTGATATCAAACAAGTACAACTTGACCAAATACACGTACGTACATTTTTTTTGCCGTAAACAATATGACAATATGAGTCTCGCTTACTGTGTACGAGTATATATGACCGTTTAAATGTGTGTGCGCATTTTGCCATTGTTTGTGTATCAAACTGCCCTGTTAGCGATAGGGCGGAGGTTGAAGGAGCTGGGAATTAAGTTTAACTTAAAAAATGTTTTGCAATATAGTAGTAGGGTGAGGGGGCTATATCAGAGAATGTCGATTTTTTTCCTGCTGTTTTGTTTTATGTCCCCTCTAACTATTTTTAAGATTTTAAATATTTAGATGGTGAGATTCCGCTCTGACCCAGTGTCTGGAACATTAGGTGGCGGTAATGCTCAGTTAGGTGGCCAACCAATGAACAATTAAAAAAGAAGAAGAAACGAATAAGACACCCTTTGATTGGACGGTAGCCTCATCATCCTGCGTTTGAATTTGCAAGGCTAAAATTCCCGTCAAAAGTAATGCAACGACTTTGGTAAATACTTTGGTCTTAAATAATTGCCTTTGTCGTCCAGTTACAAAGGAGCGTGTCTTATCAACTTCGGTTTTTAAAACTGGGTTGTCAGTGCGTCTGAAAATCTGCGTAATGTTTCCAGCTGATCGAGTCCAGGTTCTTGGCCTCTTGCGTTCTCTGTATGAGCACACATGTACGCTGGAGGAGCTCACGGATAAAATCGTGTTCCGAGAGGGGCACAAACTGGTTCTTGTCGAACAGGCTGACACGGATCTCTTCAAATCCTTCTTAAGTAACATTTTCGTCGCCTACGACAACGAGCTTCAACAAGCGCCGAGCTGCCGCCAGGTAAAAAGTGAATACTATTTCAGAATAAGCAAGTTATTTGTCCATTGTATGACCAATAGTGCATTTCTTGATTGTTTTTGTGACCGATTAATTGCAGGAAAGTTATAAATAGTTGTAAATTACAATGCAGTCAAAGCGAGAAGAATGTTTTCTATTGACGTAAACGCTCACTCTCCATATTTTACATCAATAGGACTTGTGCATTTGATAGATACCCCAAATTCAAGAACCACGTGAGTCGCACACGGGCCTGTTCCAAAACAATGGGATATTGTGATTTCCTTGAACAGTTGGGGTCTTCCAGACATTTATACAAATGTGACGACAATATACTACTAACTGTGAGAATTATTCAACATGATCAGTACTTTCGCATTGATGCATATCATTTTATTACAAATAAGTAAATGTAAATTGAACATGTTCGATTGATTGGTCGACTGATATATCTTTATTTCGAACATATTTAAAACATGAAAATAGGGAAAAAATAAATAAAACTAATAATAGTTTAAATTGCCATATCTAAGTCCATCAAACAAACAAGCAAACAAACAAACAAACAAACAAAAACAGTATTTATTTATGAAGTGTGTGTATAAAATGGACTGTTGCATCAATCAGTTGGCCTACCCAAGAAGTAGCTGAACTAGCACACTTTTATTGTTGAGCTTTGGGGACCATTTGAAATCATGTCACTGACATGTTAGTGGGAACTGGAATAACTTGAGTTTTATTTTTTATTTTATTTTGTTTTACACAATTTAATTAATTAATTAATTAAGTAATTTATTTATTTATTTATTTATTTATTTATTTATTTATAAGTGCTTTGTCCCCTCCACGGCACTCTTGCATCAATAGATGACCAATAGAGTAATACAATTCTTAATCTTCCATTGCTTTCTATAGGTCTGCACATTCGCTGAACTGCTGGCCTTCATTCTGAACAGCTTGGCAAGAAAGAACAAGCGCAACGTCTTGTCACTCGGCTTCAAACTACCGTTTGTGCACGGGAAAGAGCTTGACAATGACAACTTCAAGTTCCACGGTGAAGTAACTCTGAACATTACCTACCTCAAAACGAGCGAGCTGTGGAACAAAGTGGCTAAGCGTCTCGGCACTGACATCACACGGCACCTGCTGGAGAGCTGTTCTCTGTTTGTGGTGGCGCCGCCGACGTGCGCTGTCCAGATATGCGGCACTCCCATCTACGACAGGGTTTCAAAGATTCTGCACGCCTCCACCTTTTCTCCTCGATTTAGGAGTTGTGGTAATGCTAGGTCTGTGAAGAATAGATGTGCAGTGAGATTGAAAAGGAGGGATTTTCGAGCCTTCCGTGGGAAAAGGAAGAGAGAAAGCAATGAGGATGATGAGGATGAAATAGTGTGTTCTAGAAAGAGGAGGAGACTCTCAGAAGCTCACAAAGTCAAAAAGATGGTTGAAGAAGGACACTCCCTTAAGTATGTAGAGACAAGCACTACTGTCTCCAAACAAGCAGCTGGAACAAGCACAGGTCCTATTAAAGGAGCACCTAGTTGGCGATCAGGCCTTTCTCCCCCTTTGCCTCCGTCTCGGTGTTTTGTCCAAACCTTGGCCTTCCTGTACGGTGGCAGAGGTATGAATGGGTTCCTCCTGAACAGAAAGAGGAAGAGCGCGGCGGGCTTGAAAAGTCTTCTGGGCCAGGATGTGGTGAGACTGATTTTCTTTGAGGGTCTGCAGTATCTGAATGGAGTGGAGAGGAAACCCAAGAAGCTCCCTCGTCGCTTTTTTAACATGATCTCCCTTTTTAGTCAGCTTTTGTCGCAACATAAGAAATACGCCTACAACAGAGCTCTGCGGCGCCTATGCCCGCTGGTGCACTGCGACTTGGCTCAAGCTGAGTTGAGCTCCCTTTTGGCCAAACACTGTACGTCTCACCAAGTCTACCTTTTTGTACGGGAGTGCCTGTGTGCTGTCGTGCCGTCGGAGCTTTGGGGGTCTGCAGAAAACCGTTCTTATTTTTTGGCGAGAGTCAGGGGCTTTTTGCGGAGCGGCAAGTTTGACAAGCTTTCAGTTGCGGAGCTGTTGTGGAAGATGAAGGTGAATGATTGTGACTGGTTGAAGATCAGTAAAAAAGGTAAGATTAAAGTGGAACTGTGCAAAAAAAAGTTCTCAGGCTGCTTGAATAACATGGGATTTTTTTGGGCTGATTCAACGTACTTTTGTTTGCAGGCCGGGTGCCACCCAGCGAGCTCTCATATCGGACCCGGGTGCTTGGACAGCTGCTTGCTTGGCTCCTGGACGGCTACGTCGTCGACCTCGTGCGAGCCTGCTTCTACGTTACGGAAGGTGTGGGTCAGAAGAACGCCCTTAGGTTCTACAGGCATGACGTTTGGGACAGACTGCAGGAGCTGGCCTTCAGGTCTCAAAAAACATCGCACATGTTCAGTGGGGGGGTGGCGGTCTAATGAAGCTCATGGTCACTCTTCGTCATTGTAGAAGTTACATTTCTAAGGGCCAGTTGGAGGAACTGACTTCGTCTGAGGTGGCAAGCCTCCCCAAAAGCACTGTCATCTCCCGCCTGCGCTTCATCCCAAAGACAGATAGCATGAGGCCCATTACGCGGGTTTTGGGACAAGATGCCAAATCAAAGGTACTTTGTTTGTCTTCTAAAATGTCCACATTTCAAAAGTTGTGACAGCCCCCCCTCCCAATCCTGTTTGTAGGCCTACCGAAAGGACATCCGTAACCTGAAGGATGTCTTGCAGGCCTGCGTGCAGACCAATCCGTCCCTCCTGGGTTCCACAGTCTGGGATATGACTGAAATCCACAAAGTGTTGTCCACTCTTCTGCCAGACCGGAAGGAACACATACGGAAGCTTTACTTTGTTAAGGTCATACAAAAGCAGGATCAAGTCAATGTGAACTGTCATGTCATTTTTCCATCACAGCAAGTGGCAAAATGGCCGTCCCCTGAGATGGTTAAAAAAGGTTGAATTTTTGCTGAACTCGTTTTCCACAAAGGCAATATTAATCAGAATGCTGTGTTTGGACTTGTGGGGGGTAATACAAATGATTGTAAAGAAATGTTTTGGGTTGACGTCCCCTTTACTACTGCCATCCTTCACATTCTTACTTTAAGATGGACGTCAGCGGAGCGTACGAGAGTCTGCCTCATAAGAAACTTTTCCATATGGTCCGCGAAGTTCTATCGCCTTTCCAACACAAGACCTTTATCACGCACTGCTATGGCAAGATCTGGGCAAATTCTATTGAGGGGCTCAAGAAGTCTTTTTTTAGACAGGTACAAAGACAGATTCCTTTAAAAAAAATCTTCTATCCAGTCCTAGAGTTTTGTTTTCCTTCTACTTTTGCAGGGAGAATTTTTGGTGGATGACAGGAAGGGCATCAAAGACACCATGATTGACCTCGCGATTGCACTGCAAAGAAGCAACAAAGTTCACCATGCCATCCTGGTGGAGCAGGTTGGGACGGCATCCTCGGATCGTTCTCTACATTATTAGCTATTTTAAAAAATTTTAGAAATTTTTTTCCGCTAATTTGAGTTACTTTCCAGCAGTATTCGCAAGATATTCGCGTCGAAGACATGCTTCAGGTCTTCAAGCTAATGTTGACAGGCAGTTTTTTACGCTTTGGGAACAAGTAAGTTTTGAATTTTAGTCATAGCACGGGAGGGCATGTCACAGCTCTGGACTTGGACGCTTTTAGACTGTATCGTCGGCTTCGCGGGATTCCCCAGGGATCCGTCGCATCTGCTATGCTCTGCTGTCTCTGCTATGGTCACATGGAGAACACCCTGCTCAAGGGCGTGGTCGGAGCCAAAGGGTAAGAGGGTCCTGACATTCCGGGGTTAAGTCCGAATTTGGCTCACATTACCGCCGAAAAACAAAACTGTCGTAAAGCGGTACTTTAATTACTAAAAGTCTGCAGATGTAATACATTTGAGCAGGAGAGGATAGCGTGTTGAAGTTGCCCCCCCCCCCCCCCCCCCCCCCCCCCGTTGCTTCTAGACGATTGATGAGACTGGTGGATGATTTCCTTCTGATCACGCCCCACCTACACGAGGCACAAACCTTTTTCAAGTATGACTCCACGAAATGAATTGCATCTCTGACTCAAAAGTCAGTTAATGTGAAGTTTGAGTGAGAGATTGTCATTCTCCCAATTTTTTTGTGTTCAGGGTTTTGATGGCCAGCGTCCCACAGTATGGCCTGGTAGTCAACCCGCAAAAGGTGCTGGTCAATTTTCCTCTACCGCAAAGTCTGGATCCACAACACGCCGTCCGTATCCTTAACAACTGTCTCCTCTTCCCTTGGTGTGGGCTGTTGTTAGACACGTCCACGCTTGATGTCTATAAAGATTACTCCAGGTGAAGCAGCTCTTCAGCTGTAAATAATATAGCATAGTTTTTTTTTTTTTTTCTTAGATTAGTCATTGTGCTTTTGCTGCTCTTTTATGGCGTGCAGTGAGCACATTTGGATGATTTCACTCTTTGCTCTCCTCGCATCACAGTTACTCGGGCATGGCTCTGTGACACAGTCTTACTTTGGGCACTGTCTCCTCAGTGTGTGTATAAATGTGTGTACACCAAAAAAAAGATGATCACTGAGTTGATTTGACTCTTTCCTCTCCTTGCGTCACAGATACTCGGGCATGTCTCTGCGCCACAGCCTCACTTTGCGCAATGTCCCCTCAGCCGGAAAGCAAATGAGGATGAAATTGATGCAGATCCTCAGATTGAAGTGCCACCCCCTGTTCTTGGACCTTAAGGTCAGTTACCAAGTCATTGAAGTTTCCATGTTACAGAGGCCACTAAATGGGATCACTCATGAATTATGTAATACTTTGCTTTTGGTACATCGACCTGTTTTTTTTTCAAGTTGCCTACTATGTCACTGAATACATTTTTTTGTGGTACTTTCTGTGAAAAGTTTTCTAGCCAGTGTTCACGTAGGCCCCATGTGACCCACAGGCATTTTGTTGCCTACACCATACTTACATTCCATTTTATTTATATTTTTACATTGTCATTATTGTCAAATTACTTTTTTTTTTGGTACAGACAAATTTGGTGACAGCTGTCTACAAAAACCTCTACGAATTGGTTTTCCTCCAGGCACTCAGGTCAGGACTTAGCCCAGATGACTATTGTCAAGTTTTATTCACGTTTTTTGCATGTGGATGCCATTTTTCAACGTCGTTGAATTTATGTATATTTACTCCAATAAATAGCACTACGGCAATTGTACATCTATTTTTATGCTCGAAAGCTAACCAGTGACCACTTCCTCTCTTAGCCTTGACCAAATAAAAGGGCTACTTCATCACTTCATACTATAAGCAGAGAAGTAATTGAATTTGACGTTCAGCACATTATGCAAAGATTTTTGTTTCCCTTTTTCGTTTTTTAGATTCCATGTATGTGCCCAGAGTTTACCCTTTGGCCAAACGGTTGCAAAGAACCCTTTCTACTTTCTGCAGATGGTATGGGACATGGCTCATTACACCAGTCATCTCATCAGCCAAAGCAACAAAGGTTTTCCACTCAGATATATTGGATTCCATTTAAGGTTAACTATCACATTATATGATTTATTTATTTATTTATTTTTTTGTTGTGGTTATGCGTGTTTTGAACTTTAAGGCTACGAGGCACTGGGTTCCCTTGTGCCGGACGAGGCAGTGGAGTTGCTTTTCTGCCTTTCATTTTCACTGGTGTTATCGCAACATCGCGCTGCATACAAGGGGATGGGTTCTCATCTGCAGAAACGTACGTGCCCCTTGGTAAACCATGGAAAATGTCAGTGTGTTTGATAGCTATTCTCAAAAGAGAAATTATTGTCTGATTCTTACAGGCAAGCGCAGTCTGGAGCGCCGTCTGGGAGGTTTGCAACTGGGTTGGGTGAGACAGGCGGCCAAGCCCTCTGGAATTCTTGGCCAGTTAAATCTAAAAGGTGTTCTGTTAAAAAAAAAAAAAAACCGCTAGGTGACAGGTTTGGATGCGAATGGTTGCTGGCCATGACAAATTGCCTTGAATTGCCTTACTAGTGAAAACAAAGGTGTGTTCTGTGGGCTCTGCTGCCACCTAACGTTCTGTTTTAGTAGTGTCTGGTGCAACGGCGGCAAATGTACAGTACTTGCAAGGGATTGCCTAAGTGTGAGTGACTGTTGTGTAGGCTACATAGCCATGTCGTGTATGGATTGAACCTATTTCACTGGAAACTTCATGATGAACATTTTCACAGTCTTTTAAGATTCAATACAAAATATGTAATAAACTTGAATTAAAAATACCCATTCGAATCTAAAATACAGTATGTTTTTTCCAGTAATGGTATTGCACAATTTTGAAACCTTACCAATGGAACCAAATTCTTTTGCATCCCACAAATATACTTCAATATTGAGCATATGGCTGGCTTATGCCAAATAACTATCATAATGGTAATCATACGTTTCCGTGACACAATGGAAGAGGCTGAGGCAGAGGAGTTTAGGTGTGTATCTATATTGGCCATTAGTTGAATTGTGTTCATTATGTCTCCATTGATAGCCATTGTATTTCTTTGTTCAGACAAGTTGAGCAGATCTTACTTTAAACTTTTCCAACAGTTTCGGCAGCAACTTCCGCCTTCTTCCGGAAGCTTTGACACTACACCCACCTCAGCTGGCGGTTGGGCAACTGAATTTCTAAATAGGTCTTCTGGAGGTGTATCATTTCGTTGTCAGTTTTTTTGTTTTTATTTGTCTGATGAGGTTCTGTCGGTCCAGTTCTTTCGCTGACAACTGCTAAATCATGAGGGTGACACTGAAATTCTTCAGTCCCGAATGCAGAATCAATGTTCATATACTGATACTTCCACCCTTGCGCCCCTCAATTGTGCATTCCTAATGAGGGTTCATATCACTCCTGTGGGATTGCACTTATACGAAAGAAAATATGATTGAGAACCATTTTTACACCAAGTGTGCAAAGATTTGCGTTTATTAAATGCACCGATGGGTGCCATTTGAGTTTGGCGTTCACTGGGTAGCTTGTCCACCTCACAGTTAGGAGGCTGCGGGTTCGATTCCACCTCCGGCCCTCCCTGTGTGGAGTTTGCATGTTCTCCCCGGGCCCGCGTGGGTTTTCTCCGGGCGCTCCGATTTCCTCCCACATCCCAAAAACATGCTTGGTAGGCTGATTGAGCACTCCAAATTGTCCCTACGTGTGAGTGCGAGTGCAGATGGTTGTTCGTTTCTGTGTGCCCTGCGATTGGCTGGCAACCGGTTCAGGGTGTCCACCGCCTACTGCCCGATGACCGCTGGGATAGGCTCCAGCATGCCCGTGACCCCCGTGGAGACAAAGCGGTACAGAAAATGGTTGGATGGATGGAACTACTTACCGTATGTAGTGTTTGTATAACTGGACAACATTGAAATGGTAATATTAATTTTACCAACACAATTTGATGATCAGTCATATTTGTTTTACATACACCCCTTGTCATCCTAATCAAATTTTTGTGCCAGCCCCGACACTGCTAGGCCACATTGTAGAGTTCACCGGGGATAAGAATTAACCTAATTTGTCTCCGCCATTTTAATGAATCTAGACTAGACTGAGAGGTGCTGGGAATACCTAACACAGATTGACTGAGTGAGTGAGAAAGATAAGTGTCATACAAAGTGTGTCCCATGGGAACACACGTGAATCAATTAGTTAAATACTGTAATACATCAGGGGGTGGGCGAGACACCTTCTTTGCTCCTCTGTTTTACTGAGCCATTTTGTGCAATTCTGTGCTTCCATGTCTGTGGGAACATTTCTTCAAAGATACATTTTGATTAAATATGATTTGATTAATTATGATTAGTGTATAAAAGGTCCATAAACGTATGCTTTGATAAGTTTTATTTAATGTCAAAAATGATAGGCACAGTCATTACTTTAATACAGGGATGTCAAAGTCAAACACACCGAGGGCCAAAAAAACAAATTTGCTACAAGCCGAGGGCCGGACTGGTTCAATGTTTATTAAAATATATCCGAATGATTGCACATAGCCTATTGAACTAAGACCTAACACAGTGTACATTATTTAATGATTAAATGAATATGGCAATATTTTATGGCTCTGTCAGTAACTTCAAGGGAAAATATTTTCAACAGCCAAACAGCAAAAAAATAAATTGTTTTAAAAACAAAATGTGTTTCTTAATATCAAGATAAATGCATACCGTATTTGCCGGTGTATAAGTCGACTCGGTGTATAAGTCGACCCCCTAAAATTCGACGGAAATTTACGATTTTATGATATATCCTTTGTATAAGTCGAGCTCAATTGTTGCATTATATTAAACTTCAAAATTCAATATGCGAAATTTATTGACGAAATGTGTTCAAATTCCGGGAGGCCGTGCGCATGCGGCTGTTTATAAGCACCGCGGAGGAGATCGCGGAGCCTCATTCGACTTCCAGCGGCCGGCGAGCTCGCGCACGCCGCCCGGCACCACCGGGAGGCCGGAAATAGCTCCAAGCCGAGCGGATCGGCACTTTATAAGCACCGCGGAGGAGATCGCGGAGCCTCATTCGACTTCCAGCGGCCAGCGCACTCGCGCACGCCGCCCGGCACCACCGGGAGGCCGTGCACACGCGGCAAGTGGCCGGAAATAGCTCCCGCCGAGCGGACCGGCTCTTTATAAGCACCGCGGAGGAGATCGCAGAGCCTCATTCGACTTCCAGCAGCCGGCGAGCTCGCGCACGCCGCCCGGCACATCCGGGAGGCCATGCGCACGCGCCAAGTTGCCGGGAATACCTCCCGCGGAGCGGATCGGCTGTTTATAAGCACCGCGGAGGAGATCGCGGAGCCTCATTCGACTTCCAGCAGCCGGCGAGCTCGCGCACGCCACCCGGCACAGCCGGGAGGCCGTGCACACGCGCCGGGTGGCCGAAAATAGCTCCGGCCGAGCGGATCGGCACTTTATAAGCACCGCGGATGAAATCGCGGAGCCTCATTCGACTTCCAGCGGGCCGCGCACTCGCGCACGCCGCCCGGTTCTAAAGTGTTCGCCTCGGCTGGTTCCCCATGTCGGCCACCACAAGTGAAAATTTGGCCTCTTCCCCTGGAAGTCCGGCCAAGTTTGGCGAATATTTTCTAAGTGCCAACGACTCAACCGCCGTAAAGTGTCCGCCTCGGCCGGTTCCTCCGGTCGGCCAGAACAAGTGAAAATTCGGCCTCTTCCCCTGGAAGTCTGGCCAAGTTTGGCGAATATTTTCTAAGTGCCAACGACATTCATTTATACATGGCGATTGAATGTTTACGTACCGGTAGTTATTGTCGTTGCTTGACGCGCGATGACTCGCACATTCGCTCAATACCCAGTACTTCCCCCTAGCAGTCATCGTCGCTGCCTGGCTTTCGATGTCCGTTATTGAGGTGAGAATATTTGAAATTGTTGCTGAGGATGCGTGTTAATGCGACGAACGCTTTATAATGATTCAGTTTCTCGCTGTTTGATGAGCCTGACGGACACACACCCACGCACAATGAAATGCATGAGAAACAGCCTTGGTTACCATCACATTTGAAGCGATGAATACGAAGTTAAATTTTATGACTCGGTGTATAAGTCGAGGTCGATTTTTTTCGGTCGATTTTGGATCGAAAAAGGTCAACCAATACACCGGCAAATACGGTAAATAAAAGTGCATGCATTATAAACTGAAAGTTTATTATTGTGGTGCTCTATGATCTACCGATCATTGCTTTCAAATCGTAAAATAAAAAATTAATCAAATCAGTTGTATTCTTTCTCATGGCTCTTATCTGCAATTTTCCCTTGGTCCATTCAACTGAAAAATAAATATAAATAAATAAAATTCAAAAATTTACGGCACACAGAAAAAACAATACTTTCTTCAAAGAAAAACCACGTCTTGTAGAAACAAATGTAAAAATGTAACCGAATTAAAAAACGGAAAATACGTTACTGTTCTGTGATGCTCACTTGTCTGAGGCTGAGCCTGATACTTAGAGGTGTCTCATCTTTTGTACAAGTTCATCAATGTTCGGGGTTAGGCTCTGAGGCTCAAAACCCGTTTTTGATCAACTCTCCTTCTGCAAAGGGCCGGGCTGATTTTGCGATCTCTTTTGCCACAATAAAGCTAGCCTTGGCAGCAGCGTCGCTTTGCGATTTAGCATACGCGAACATAGCCTGTCTGGACTTAAGGCCTCGTTTTAATTCTTCCACCTTCTGTAGCTTTTGTTCATATTCCATTTTCTTGTCTTTGTCTGTGTGTTTCTTAGACGTTTGATAGTGCCTTCTTAAATTAAATTATTTCATTACAGCCACATTTTCTCCACACAGAAGACACACAGGTTTGCCTCTTACCTCCGTAAACATGTACTCTGCCTCCCACCTGGCCTGAAAACCCCTGTTCTTAGCGTCCACCTTACGTTTAGCCATTTTTGAGGAGGGGGGTATCAGAAAGTTGAACTCTGCTCTGACTACTGATGAATAATGAAGCCGCTTGTGCGAGCTGCAGGGACATCGCGGGCTACCGTTGCATTGTGGGAAATGTAGTGTTGGTGCGTGCAAAACACCAGCGGGCGGCTGTGGCCTGCGGGCCGGTTCTAATAGTAATTCAATATCATCCAGGGGGCCATAGATAATCAATTCGCGGGCCGGATCTGGCCAGCGGGCCGTAACTCTTACATATGTGCTTTAATACAATAAAACATGTAAAGGGTTTTCCTCAATATATTTGATCTGAAAAATTTGTTGAATACTTTGCGTAGTTTATTTAATGGTCATATGCTCTACCTGAGCAAAACTGAGTAGGCCTGAGTATTTGGACACAACAGATCACATGTATACATAGGTTAGGTTGATGCCACCAGCAATTTCTACACACGCGTCTTGTTCTTCCTTAGTTACATTTGTGACTGTGAGGGCACAGGCTTTGAAGGTCACAACTGTGAGGAGGATGTTCCTGAATGCGCTTCTGATCCATGCCAGGATTGGTTGTTTGGCTCTGTGTTCCCTGCGATTGGCTGGCAACCGGTTCAGGGTGTCCCCCTGCCTATTGCCCGATGACGGCTGGGATAGGCTCCAACTCACCCGCGACCCCTGTGGGGACTAAGCGGTACAGAAAATGGATAGATAGGTCCGAAATTTCCCACTTTGCCGTCTTTTTTTTTTTTTTTTTTTTTGCGGCTGCAGCAGTGTTACTCTTTCTCATGAGAACAGACTTGGTGTCCTTGTACGACGTCATTAAAATCTATATTTCAATGGATGTGAAGAACGCGGATAGAGTTTTCTTCTTCATCGTGACCATGATGAATCAAGTTATCAGTGCTCCATTGATGTTGTCTTTTTTAATGATAGATGTGCACGCGCTAAACACAAGGTTAACCAACTCTGAGTTAATTTACATAATTCATGTTAGCTGTTCTGGAACCGTATGGTCAGTTTCCCATCGCATGGTAAATCAACCTCGAGTTTTACAATTAGGACTTGCTGAGCCATCAATCTGGAGCATCCCCTCTCGAGAACATACACCCTGTGTCCAAATTCACAGGTTGCGTACTCCGGAGGCTAATTTTGAGACCGTTCCCCCCCCCCCCCCTTTTCTGTATGAAGTAATTTCCGGTGCGACTCGACAGCAAGTCTCGTAACACACAAATGCAGCCTTGAAAAGGGGCGTTTATTTCCATGGCGATGGACTTGTTTCTTTATCATTACTTTTCAAAATATGTATTTAGGTACTCAGAACATGTAAACAATAAAATACGTTATTAGTGTAACGCAGGGGTGGGCAAACTTTTTGACTTGCGGGCCGAATTGGGTTCTAAATTTTGACCGGGGGGCCGAACCAGGAGCAGATGGATGTAGTGTTTGTGTGAAGTAATATAAACGACCTGTAAAGGTCATTGCATAAAAGGTTTTGGCCTTTAGTAGGTAGTAAAGCATGGATATTCCAAAAAAGTTTTTTGAAAACAAATGCATTTATTAACAGCATTAAAAAAAAAAACATCCCTAAAAAACTGCTATCAGTGATTCTCATAAAATATGACACTGTTATTATGAATAATAATCACTTCAGTGCCTGCAGGTCAGATTAATGAAAGATGTATGTTTATCTTATGAGATCACATCAAACGGCAAACATTCTGACCAAATATATCATCTTGAAGAATCGGTGAAAGCATACATCCAAATAAAATAATCAAAACGGCAACACGGTGAGGGGTATCTGAAAACAGAGCAGAGTTTTAACTCACAAACACCTGGTAACAGAAGTGAGGAAACGGAAAACACTTCCTTAAAGTAAGCCTTAAGAACTTTAAAGGTTAAGATTAGTCACAAACAGGTGGTGCATCAATGTCCTTGAGCATCCTGCATTGTTTGAAAATGAGAATGGTCGCTAGTTTCAATCCCTGCTATTTGTACAGATCATATTCAAAATGCATTTTTTTACAACAAACTTGAAAGCCTCCCCTTCATTTTCAGTGTTCATTTGATGTTGATGTTCATGTGGCTGAACGTCACGTCGCGTACGTCGAGCCAAATTGGCCACTCTTTTTAAACACTCGGCACTCAGTGTCCACCTTGCTTTTCCGTGGGCGACTCATTTTAATGGAAGGGTTCCAGGGGAAGGTTTGTGGGTGGCTTTAGCGTAAAACTGTATCCGAAAACTCGGCGCGCAAATTACAAGAATGCTGTCGTCACAGCCCACGCTCTAAATTCGGCACTGCTACAAATAGAGCGCGAGTGCGCCATTTCCGTACTACTGAGTACGTACACGCACTTGTGAGTGTGCACCGAGCTTTCTGACACGGCTTCCGGTAGTAAATGCGCAGGCGAGTGGTTCCCCATCTACTGGGTAAACGCAGTCATTGCAGGCAAAATGACCGAAAAAAATAAGTTTAATAATACAATTTATTTAGGGTTGGCGGGCCGGATTAAGAATATTCAGACTAATCAGTCACTCATTCATTTAAAAACATAACCACGCAAAACATAGACTGATTTTCATTCATACAATAATTTATTCATTGAACATATTTTTTTAAAGTAGCAAACCAATTTTCAATTTACAGCTCTGGTGGAAAACATACTTATGGCAAAAATATAAAATTAATCCATCCAATACCAAAATACATTCTTCATGCAATTAACATTATTGAACAAATGAGGATATACAGGTAATGAACATTCTTCTGCAAAAACTGGAGCTGGTTCCCACCCCCAAAAACGCGTTTTAAAAAATTGTGGAAAATAATCCTCAAATGGTTGAGTCCGCAAGTGCTGAAACATGAAAATACAGGGTACATTTTTCACTATACTGCTTGTTGTAGCTAATTTCTCTGACTCTAATTTGTAGACTTACTCATTCATCCATCCATTCATCCATTTTCCATACTGCTTGTTGTGGTTGTGCTGGACCCTATCCCAGCAGTCATCGGGCAGTACGCGGGGAACACCCCAAACTGGTTGCCAGCAATTCGCTGGACACCCAAAGACGAATAACCATCTGCACTTGCACTCACTCCTACGGACAACTTGGATTGTTCAATCAGCCTGCCATGCATGTTTTTGGGATGTGGGAGGAAACCGGGGAGAACATGCAAACTCCACACAGGGAGGGCCAGAGCTGGAATCAAACCCACACCCTCTGAGCGGACGTGCTAATCATATTTCTAATACAAATGATATATATCTTGTCTATACAGAGTTATACAAGCTTTGGGTGGAACACCGATCGACCCAACTTCATGTAAAGCTACAGAAGTTCAAGCTACTCCAGGTTATCTAAAATGGCGTACAGGTATTCTTTGGTCTCTCTCCTGCCCCACTGGGTCTTCCACCTTCTGTAAAATGTAAATCCCGTTCCTCCTCACCTGCTGTTAAAAAAAAAAAAAAAAAAAAAAACATTATTACATAAAAGACACATTTGGTACTTCAGTATTAAACCTAATGGTGGTTCTATACGACTTAAAAATTCAACGATTCATAGTCGCGGGGAAGACAAATAGCGCTTCTAGTAAACACTGTCTATAATGCACCAATTAGCGCCTACTCTTGAAGCCATATTTGTTTTTCTGGATAGCTGTAAATAGGTGTTCTGCATATTAAACTGTAAGAGATCCATTCAATTCAGATGCAAGGTCGCCTAAATAATCCTGTGTAACAATTGTTGATGTCTGAAATGCTTTGCCTTTCATTGTATGTACTGTACTTTTTGTTCTGCTTGTAAACCTGCAGATATAAGTGATGGAAATTTATTTGTGATAGAGCGCAAATTACATTTTGTCTAATGAATTACCTGGTGGGAGGACATTTTCTCTGAAGTACTGGCTCATGCTGATGTTGCCAGCTGGTCGATACTGCCCAACAACAAAAACCTTGTTGCCATCTGTGGCCATCCCGACTCCCAGTTGTGTGCTTGCTTTCCACACAATCTGAGTAAAATGACCTATATGGGGAAACATGCGCAGGAATCTTAAAGTTGTTTTGCTGCACCTTCGGTATTACCCACAACGTTGTTAGCTACAACTATACAATCTGATAGAATACAATTCGAAAAAGTGAGATATCAAAAATTGCTCAGTCAGCATTTTTTTTTCTGTGTCTATTGTATACTGACAGACACACACTCTGATTAAGCTGTAGTCATTGAGTGTCTCGGCACGTGTACATGCACAACGAACGACATAATGTTTACTTTTGTTTTTTTTTTATTGATTTTTATGTAAGTAATTAGTAATATCAATTTTTGTTGTTTTACCTGTGTTGCCACTAAATCCTGGGTTGCTCCAGCTGTATTTCTTAACTTCACCATACCATGAATCTACTGCTTCTTTGCCTAGACAAGACAAACTTTCTCACGTGACAATTCCATAAAATCATACAATTGACCCGTTAATCATTGCAAGGGTGTCAAACTCAATCTTATCGTGGGCCAATTCGTAGTTGCAGCTTTCGTTATGGCATTATGGTTTTATTACTGTTCTGACTTTTATTTTATTAGTTTACGGTTTCATTTTATTGCTATTATTACTGTTTTATTACTGATCCGAACGGATCGACGTCACAAATTGAGGACCCCCTGAACACAACCAATTAATAGGTTACTATTATCAGAAATAATATTTTCTTCAATTATTGTTCAAATTACTATATAAAAGTAATTACTAAATATGAATAATAGAATAGTAATACATTTAGCAAGGATTATGCGAGTTGGCATGACTTGCTTTCGCGGGCCATATAAAATAACATGGTGGGGCCGGATCTGGACCCGAGCCTTGAGTTTGACACCATGCATTAATGTGTAACAATTTGCATTATTGGGTAACATAAAGTGCTCAAGAACAACATGTGCTAAAGTCTCGTGAACACTTGTCAAAGTGTTTTGAGGTGGAAATACACCTGTTAGTTTAAAGGGTGCCGAACTCCACTTGTAAAAAATATTCTCTCCATCATCGCTGCCACTGTGCTGTGCAACACCCAAAGCCAACAAGCGATCCGCCCATCTCTGAGCCGCCGCATTCAGCTCACTGTTAAGAGTCATAGGTGGTGTGTTGTGCCGTGCTCTGTAGGCATTGTGAGCTTCCAGGAACTCCTGTTGAAAGCTTTCATCTGCTAATCAAATTATAAATTAGCTCTATTGTGGAGGCTGGCATGGCTGGACGAATTATGCCTAAAAGAAGAGTGAACTCACCTGCCATTGTGTCTGATGTTACAAGGCCGAAAAAGTAAAACAAGAATGCAGTTAAAAACCAAACCACATAGCTATTTTTACATAAAGTACAGAAAAAGGAAGAAAGGATACTGTCAGTGCATTAGTCCCAGTCTGGTGATGACAGCATGACACTTACATGTCAAACAGCCGCCAATACAAATTGCCTCTGGAGAAATGACGACCTAAGATAGAGTTCCTTTGCTGTCTTACATACGTATGTCTGTCTTGATGTTTATATACTCGAGATGTGGAGGCGGAGACAGACACCCAGCCTTCTTTGTTATTACCTCAGTGGGATCAACTGCTTTGCAGCTTGTTCTGTTTCAGACGTTTCTGTTTTGTAACTCGGTTCACAATATAGTTCCTCAAATAATATGTGGGAGACCCTGATGTGCATACTTTGTATTGTATTTATTTTTCTGTATGGAAAGCACAAAAGGCAAGAGATGAAAAGAAGGTGCTACTCCAGTTTGGGTTTTGCATTTGCATGTGGTTGGGACAACTGCAGATCAAAACAAGTTTGGTGGTTTTGTCTGGGCTCCCCCCGTTAGTCTTTCACAAGTACACTCAAGCTCTCTGACTCCTAAACAGCACATTTTAACAAACAATATCATGAGGACACACACAGATGAATGAAAATGCCACAACAAGCAGGTTGTAACATAAACTGCTACAAAAGAAAATCCCAGTTCTTCATATCATTCTGGAGTAGTTGTGTTGTAGGTGCATTGAACATGCTAAAACTTGAATGTACAGAACATTCCAAGACACCTGGCTCTCAATAATTCACTTTAATGACACTGTACTAAATGCTTATATTGAGAACATAGCTCCTTGTGGAAAACTACCCAAGGTAGAAATTAATTATTGAAAAAAGTAAAAATATGAAACAATTAAAAAAGACTATGTACAGAACATTCCAAGACACCTGGATCTCAATAATTCACTTAAATGACACTGTACTAAGTGCTATTACTGAGAATATACCAGTAGAAACTCTCCCTGAGGAAAACTACCCAAGGTCGAAATTATTTTAAAAAAAATAAATTATGAATTCTCTTCACATTTAGTCTTTTAATACATACTTCTTCTATTCTGCATAACTGCAACCATTTTAAATGCAATGAGGTTTTGTTATGTCATTGTTTTTTGATGGTTGGCAGGATTACGCAATAATTTTCCCTAAAACATTTTGGAAGGTGTGAAGCATGTGATTGGCTCACCGTCAATTATACCTGTACAGAATTGAGAATTGGCCTGCTTTGTCCAAGATGGTGTCATGCGGTCGCGTTTATTTTTCCGGGTTTCTGTCTCGTCGATGTCGTAATTCTACTTCCGGTTTTATTTTGTCGTTCCTTCCGGTTCAGTTTGTGTTTCCTTCCTCGGTGTTGGTTGTCTTGTCTTCCCTGATCCCGATTGTGTGCACCTGCGTAATCGATACTAATTGTCATCACCTGTGTCCCCGTCCTTTTGTGTGTATTTAGTCTGTGTCTTCCCCTTGTCTTGTGCCAGTGTGTCTTGCCTCGTCCCGACCACCAGCGATTCCTTGATGTCCAAATTCTCAGTAAGACCCCTCCTCTCTGTCTCGCCACCGAGCGACGCTTTTGTTTGTACTTTTTGCCGCGTGTTATCCCTCATAAGAGGCGTTTTGATTTGTACTTTTTGCCTTTTTTCTCGCCTCAGTGCGACGCCTTCTGTTTGTACTTTTTGCCACGCGTTTTCCCTCGCAAGAGGCGTTTTACTTTGTACTTTTGATCAGTGTGCTTGCTGGAATAAATCCAAGAAAGAAACGACTCTGCATCCGAGTCCTTCGCCTTGTCCCCTGCCTGACAGTACACACTGGCCAGACATGGACTCGGCAGAGTCGGAGCACCTGTGCGCCGCAGTGCGCTCCCATGCCTCACTGCTCGCCCAGCACCAGAGGGAAGTGGGCGACTTGGGAGAAGAGATCCGAGGACTCGCTAAGAATCAAGAAGATTTCAGAGAAGCGGTCGCCACCCAAGTAGCAAAGCTGGGTCAGCAAATGCAGGAAGTGCTCTCGTTCTTAAACGCGGGACCAGCAGCGACCTCCAGTACACCCGTTGCTTCCCCCGTTACTCCCCTTGCAATAGCTCCCATGACTGGCGGTGCCAGACTGGCTCCTCCAGAGCGCTACTCCGGAGAACCCGGCCTTAGCCGGGCCTTTATTACAGAATGCGAGATGCATTTTGAGAGTTCCCCAGCAGATTTCCCCACCGAGCGCTCCAAGGTGGCCTACATGGTATCATACCTGACGGGAAGGGCCCGCACGTGGGCCACCGCGGAATGGGCCAGGGATTCCACCTCCTGTCGCTCTCTCCCCGCTTTCATCCAGGCCCTGCGAACGGTGTTCGATCCAGTCTCCGCTGACCGAGACAAGGCTCGCCAACTCTGTCAGATAGTCCAGGGACAAGACACCGTCGGAGACTACGCCATCCGGTTCCGCACGCTGGCCGCGGTGTGCGGTTGGAACGCGGCGGCACTATATGACATCTTCCTCCGGGGCCTGTCTGGACCCATACAGGATCAGCTAATCCCCTTAGACCTTCCCACCGACCTCGACGCCCTCATCGCTCTGGCTATCCGCACTGACAATCGGCTGCAAGAGTGGAGGAAGCACCGAAGCAGCAACGCCCCCGCCTTCGTCCCAGTAGCCGGCCCTGACGTTCACCACTCCAGGCTGTACGGGGATCGGCAGCGCCAGGAGCCAGAACCGATGCAGTTGGGCAGAGCTAAGTTAACAGAGGAGGAGAAGTTACGGCGGCGCCGAGAGGGAAGATGCTACTACTGCGGCGAGCTCGGACACCTCCTTCTCTCCTGTCCAGTGAGGAGGACCCTGAAGGTAAGCGCCTTCTCGGCGGCTCTGTCCCCGGGGGGAGTGCTCCCCAAGGGCAGGATCACACAGTTGGGAAGAGAAATAGAACTCGAAGTATTAATAGACTCAGGAGCAGACGAAAGCTTGATAGACTGGGCATTTGCTCGCCGGTGGGGGGTAAAGACTGAGCTACTGAACACTCCCGTGAAAGCTAAGGCACTCAATGGACAGGCACTCTTTGAGATAACTCGCATAACAGAACCAGTCTCGCTGTCAATTGGTCCCCACCAGGAGAACATACGGCTACATGTCGTGACCTCCCCAATGAACCCTCTCATTCTCGGGTATCCATGGCTTCAACGCCACAACCCCGCTATAGACTGGGGATCAGGGGAAATAACGGGATGGGGGTCCGACTGTCATGATTCCTGCATCAAGTCTAACCCGCGCCCTGTGCCTCCTGCTCCAGACGCGCCAACCCCAGACTTAACCGGGGTCCCTGCGTGTTACCACCAATGGGCCGAGGTATTCAGCAAGGCCAAGGCTACCTCTCTGCCTCCCCACCGTCCGTATGATTGCGCCATTGACCTCCTGCCGGGTTCAACTATACCCAAGGGGAGGCTTTATTCTCTTTCGGGACCTGAGAAGCAAACCTTGAATGAATATATAGACTCCTCCCTGCAAGCAGGACTGATTCGACCATCGTCGTCGCCTGCGGGGGCGGGGTTCTTTTTCGTGGGCAAGAAGGACGGCACCCTACGTCCCTGCATTGATTATAGTCCCCTCAATCAGATCACCATCAAGAATCGGTATCCGCTCCCACTGATGTCGACCGTGTTCGACCAATTACAGCAAGCCCGGGTGTTCACAAAGTTAGATCTGCGCAACGCCTACCATCTGGTGCGCATCCGGGAAGGGGACGAATGGAAGACAGGGTTCAACACCCATCGAGGACATTTTGAATACCTCGTCATGCCATTTGGCCTCACCAATGCTCCCGCTGTGTTTCAGGCCATGATAAACGATGTTTTGAGAGACTGTTTGGACCGGTTTGTGTACGTATATTTGGACGATATTTTGATTTATTCCCCAGATCTGAAGACCCATAGGGTTCACGTCGAGACGGTGTTGCAACGACTCCTTGAACACCAACTATACGTAAAGGCCGAGAAAAGTGAATTCCACAAGAGCACTGTTTCTTTTCTCGGCTTCATCGTAGCCCCGGGCAAGGTTGAGATGGACCCGGCGAAAGTAAGCGCGGTAACGGAATGGCCTACCCCTGACTCACGCAGGAAGGTGCAGCAATTCCTGGGCTTTGCCAATTTTTATCGGCGGTTCATCAAGGGCTTCAGTGCCACAGCGGCTCCCTTGCACGCGCTCACGTCTCCTAAGGTTCCCTTCCACTGGTCGGCGGAGGCGGAGGCGGCCTTCCAGGAGCTAAAGAACCGCTTCAGCACCGCTCCCATCCTCACGCTTCCTGATCCGTCGCGGCAGTTTGTGGTGGAGGTGGACGCCTCCAATCAAGGAGTAGGTGCCATCCTTTCACAGAGAGCCAAGAGCGACAACAAGCTCCATCCGTGCGCGTTCCTGTCTCGACGGCTGACGCCAGCCGAACAGAATTATGATGTGGGGGATCGCGAACTGTTGGCAGTAAAGCTGGCATTGGAAGAATGGAGACATTGGTTAGAGGGAGCACAGCAGCCTTTTTTGGTCTGGACAGACCATAAAAATTTAGAATACATAAAGTCAGCTAAGAGACTGAATTCACGCCAAGCCCGCTGGTCACTTTTTTTCAATCGTTTTAACTTCACTCTGTCCTACAGACCGGGAACCAAGAACACCAAGCCTGACGCTCTCTCCCGTGTTTTCAACTCGGATCCAGAAATTAAGAAGCCCGAAACCATCCTGCCCCCTCATTGCCTGGTTAGAGCAGTGACTTGGCCTATCGAAGGCCGGGTACAGCGGGCCAATGGCAACAAGCCACCCCCTAGTGGTTGCCCTGAGAACCGACTATTTGTCCCTGCTCAATTACGGTCCCAAGTCATCCATTGGGCTCACACCTCCAGACTCTCCTGCCATCCGGGCATGCGCCGAACGCTGTTTGTAATCCAGCAGCGATTCTGGTGGCCCTCCATGAGGGCAGACGTCAATGAATACGTTGCAGCCTGTCCTGTCTGCGCCCGGAATAAGAACTCCCACGGCGCCCGTATGGGGTTGCTGCATCCCCTACCCATTCCTTCGCGCCCATGGGCGGAGATATCCATGGACTTCGTCACCGGGCTTCCGACCTCGCATGGGCGAACCACCATACTCACAGTGGTGGACAGATTTTCAAAGATGGCTCACTTTATCGCCTTGCCCAAGCTCCCGTCCGCTAAACGAACGGCCACCGTGATGATGGACCACATATTCCGGGTTCATGGGTTCCCGAAAGACATTGTTTCCGATAGAGGGCCCCAATTCGTATCCAGGTTTTGGCGGGAGTTTTGCAGGCTCATAGGGGCAACCGTGAGTCTCACGTCAGGCTATCACCCGGAGGCAAACGGACAGACGGAACGTATTAACCAGCAGTTGGAGACAAGTCTCCGCTGCCTGGTCTCCCAGAACCCCTCCTCGTGGAGCAAGAACCTCTCCTGGGTGGAGTATGCCCACAACTCCCTGCCCACCACGGCTACAGGTATGTCCCCCTTCAAGTGTGTGTATGGCTACCAGCCCCCTGTCTTCCCTGACAGTGAGCCGGAGGTGACGGTGTCTTCAGCCCACGCCTTGGTGCGCCGCTGTCGTCGCGTCTGGTCGGCGGCTCGGGCCACGCTGGTCCGACAGGGGGACCGGGTCAAGCGGATGGCTGACCGGAGGAGACGTCCGGCGCCCGTGTACCAGAGAGGTCAACGTGTCTGGCTATCCGCCAAGGATCTTCCCCACCGGGGGGACTCCAGGAAACTGGCGCCTCGCTTCGTGGGTCCGTTCCCCATCGCCAAGGTCGTGCACCCGGCCGCGGTGCGTCTCCGCTTGCCCAGGTCCCTTGCAGTCCACCCCACCTTTCACGTTGGGAAGGTCAAGCCGGTGGTGGACAGTCCGTTGGTGCCAGATCCTGCGCCCCCTCCGCCTCCGCGGACTGTGGGAGGTGGGACGGCCTACACCGTTAAAGAACTATTGGATGTGCGCAGAAGAGGCCGGGGCTGGCAGTACCTGGTGGACTGGGAGGGTTATGGGCCGGAGGAGCGGCAATGGGTGCCGCCTAGTTATATTTTGGACCCGGGACTTTTTGAGGACTTTTATGCGGCTCACCCTGGGGCTCCTGGGCCGTCTGGGATCCGGCCCTAGGGGGGGGGTTCTGTCATGCGGTCGCGTTTATTTTTCCGGGTTTCTGTCTCGTCGATGTCGTAATTTTACTTCCGGTTTTATTTTGTCGTTCCTTCCGGTTCAGTTTGTGTTTCCTTCCTCGGTGTTGGTTGTCTTGTCTTCCCTGATCCCGATTGTGTGCACCTGCGTAATCGATACTAATTGTCATCACCTGTGTCCCCGTCCTTTTGTGTGTATTTAGTCTGTGTCTTCCCCTTGTCTTGTGCCAGTGTGTCTTGCCTCGTCCCGACCACCAGCGATTCCTTGATGTCCAAATTCTCAGTAAGACCCCTCCTCTCTGTCTCGCCACCGAGCGACGCTTTTGTTTGTACTTTTTGCCGCGTGTTATCCCTCGTAAGAGGCGTTTTGATTTGTACTTTTTGCCTTTTTTCTCGCCTCAGTGCGACGCCTTCTGTTTGTACTTTTTGCCACGCGTTTTCCCTCGCAAGAGGCGTTTTACTTTGTACTTTTGATCAGTGTGCTTGCTGGAATAAATCCAAGAAAGAAACGACTCTGCATCCGAGTCCTTCGCCTTGTCCCCTGCCTGACAGATGGTATATTGTAAGTCTGGCAAGTGTAGTATTTAAATATTTAGATCCATTCAATTGCAAGCAATTTACAATTTGTCAGATCTTCCATGAAGGTGTTTGACAATGGCGCCTAATTCACACTGGGTGCGGAAAGGCTGTGGTGCGGTCTTCTGCAGAACGCCGCAAGGAATAGAAAGCATTGGAGTTGACGAGTCAATTCACACTGGCTGTAGTACGCCGCAAATTAGAACGCTTTCTTTTGGTTGGGTGGGTGTCTTTTTACCTCAGCCTTTTCACATCATTCACGGGAGAGGCAAGAATTCTAATATTGTTTCCTGGCTTGGTTTGTCACATTCTGTTGTCACTTTTTGTCTCAAATGTTGACCAATCATCATAAAAATTCTGATGCTCATTCCTGTCCACCTCATTAAATGTGAGATTAGATGTGAGCCCTGTGATGAAAAAGCATTAGCACCACGACAAGATATTGAGATGATCATTTATTTATGTTTACAGGTTAAAGTGGACAACAGTGGGAATGTGCTTGTGATTGGTTATAGTTTTCAGACTCCATAGGTGTGTTTGCTGCCGGCCAGGCTGCTAGGAGGTCGTGCCTCGTTCGCCCACTGTTCATCCAGCCGTTGCGAGGCAAATGCTAATGCTGTCTGGCCCGAGATCCAGCATTGTAGTGCAAGTGGCCTGTTGGAGTGCTTCAGTTTAGCCCCAGAGGTCAGCTGAGCATAATTTCAAAGTTGAAATATTGAGCATGTGAGAATAGCGCAATGCATACAATGGATGAAAGGATCGATGGATGAACGGAATTTGCATAGTTAGGAGCACTGGATTTCCAACAATAAGGGCGACCCTTCAGCCGAGAGTGACAGTTTAGAGAACCACATTTTCACATAGGTGGTGAATGGCGTACGACATGGAGGTGGAAAATTAAGTCAAGCTAACCCTTACAAATTGGAATTTTATATGTAATGAGTTACAGCAGGGGTGTCCAAACTTTTTTCAAGGAGGACCAGATTTGATAAAGTGAAGGGGCCCGGGTGCCAATAGTTTTTTTGGCCATTTTTTAACTACAAAAATTTCATGCAAATACACACTGTTATAAAACTAATTTCATTGTCCCAATTGTCTTTATTTTTTAAATGACAAAATAACCAAATATAAGCCACTCAGGCAGATGTGAACAACTCTAAGAACACAAATTCTGCCTTTCATTCATCTCTGAAGTGTCAGATGACATTAAACAAACTGTATGAAATACCTTAAATTTACATGAGTTTAAAATTATTTTTGCCTCAAAACTTAAAACAAGTGAATTTTGCTCTTGTCATTCACAATATCTTTCAGAAAGTAATAGTTTGTGTCACCTCTACAGGTTCATAACATCAACAGTATTAACATGGCCACTTTGTAATATTTAATATTAAGTAATATTTACTTTTGATTTACTTTGACTCACAGCCCCACATGAAGAATCACTGTTGTGATGCCAGTTCAGCTTGGAGCTGCTTTACTTTATCAGCACGGTCACTCCCTTTTCGCTTGTCGTATGTGTTAGCATGTTTAGTTTCTTAGTGTCTCTTTAGGTTCAAATCCTTAAACAAGGCAACCGTCTCTTTAGAAATTAGACAAACACAATTGCCTTGATTTTCGGTGAAGAAGTATTGTAATTCCCATTTCTCTTGAAAGCAATGTCAACTTTCATGTTTTCTTTGCAGTTGCCATGGCAGAAATGAGCTACCACCTTTTGGTAATAGGAGGAACTATAGTTTCAAGTTTCATGATTTTTTATATTCAGTTTGACAGTGCAGGCGGGCCATAAATAATACATTATAAGACCGAAGCTGCGGGCCGTATGAAATATGACCGGGGGCCGGATTTGGCCCGCAGGCCGGACTCTGGACATGGCTGAACTACAGTATGAACAATCGAGATATGAAAAAGTCTCTCAGAACACATTATTTTGATCCACGTTATTTTGACATTATTAGTAAAGTATTTACAGCGATTGTGAATAGACAAATAGTTTCCAGTCCCTTCCGTGACACCCTCCAAGACATGGAGAGAGGGAGGCGTGACTATATTAATATTTTTCAATACTGTGATTCCTCCTACGCTGTACTTTGGGCTCTCTTGCATAAAAAGTCCCATTTGATGCTGTGGGTGGGCTGGAGCCTATCCCAGCTGCCTTTGGGAGAGAGGCAAGGTACACTTGACTGAATGCCAACCAATCGCAGGACCCATATAAACAAACAACCATTCACACTCATATTCACACCCAAGGACAATTTAGAGCAGGGGTCTCAAACTCAATTTATGTGTGGGTCACTGGAGATACAGTCAGGGTGAGTCTGAGCAACGTCAAAAATTCCATCAGGTCAGAACAATAACAGTTCTTCAGAATGTGAACACGATTGGAGGGAGATCTAGTCCTCTCTCACGACTCTCAAACCTTTGCATACTCCTCAGCAAGTCTATTTGTGTAATGATGTTTGATTTCTTGAGCACCGCAACATTCTTTGTGCAGTCAAGACATGCTCAACAAAAAAACATTTCGTTGCCTGTTTTTTTTTTTTTTTTTCAAGTTGGTTGTTGTCATTGCCGAACTTTCCCTTCTGGTAGGTTTCGAAAAAGACAAAAGCTGTGACTTGGTGATAAGATACCTTTTCCTTGTCTGTATTTTCTTGAACGGCCTGTGCATTTCTAGAAAAGTTGAACTGCCTGACGACAATGGCACGCACGCACGCACGCATGCTTACGTTGCGTTGCATGACGCACGCATGCTTACGTTGCGTTGCATGATGGCCACCAACAGCCACCCACTGAATATTTCCAGGTCGAATTTTGGATCCTAGTACATCCATTGCCTGAGCTATCATAGCCCATAAGTGATCGAAAAACACACGCGCTCAAACACTAAAAGCCCAGTACTAACATTTAAACTTCAATGTCAATTAGGGGGCAGCAAAATATCATCCTACAGACTGGAAATGGCTCCCGGGTCATGATTTTGAGACCACTGATTTAGTGTCCAACATGCATGTTTTTGAAATGTGGGTTGTAACCAGAGTAACAGAGTGTAATCATACGATGTAAAACTTTTTTTTTTTTTTTTTTAACGTTGAAGAGCAATAAACACAGTCAGAAGCCTAGGCTGAACTGAGCTGTCTCTACATGTCTTAAAAGTATCTAGCAGTGTGTGAGGGCTTGTGCCATAACTTTATCTCTGTAATTTAAAAAAAAGTATAATACAGGGCATGTGCTGCTTTATGTTCTCAATGTTCCATAACTTCTTATGATAACATATCCTCTTTATTACTTGAAATTACAACCTAAATTTAGCATTTCAACATAATTAAACCAGAATGCCCAATTGTTAACCTCTGCTGTTTGTTTGTTTTTTGTTGTATTTAACACAAGAGACCTTTCTGCTGAAACATTTGACAAAATTTGCATACATTGAATTGTTTATTTAAAACAGAAACGATGATTACAAATGTGATTGCTTTTAATAATTGCTTTCTACATGTAAACTTCGATTTAAATTAAATTCACTAATCACTTTTGTCAATGACCACTCTAATACAGGTACTGGTGCAGTCCTAACCAAGACTTGTTTCGTGAACTGATGAATTGTGCATGAGAGGTGAAAAGTCTTGTAAGACAACTGCAATAGTCAATTTGCTATCGATTTGGTGTTCTAAGAATAATAGGACCTGGATGAATGAGAATAGTCACACGCAGAGTACTTTATCAATGCAAAGTAGAACTAATGCTGTCTTCAGTTGTTCTATCACTGGGTAGATTCAGACAGACACTACAGGGTGAAAACTGGGCCACAGTTAGTGCAAGGTAATGAGATAAGTCCGTTGTTTCATAATTTGTCAATGGGATGGGCTTTAGGACTCAGATCCAGACTCAAAAACAAATCTTCCAAACACCCATTCACAACTTTCAGATGTATATACCGACATTTGTAAATCATTGCAATTAAATTGATTTACCCTGGATTGATTTGTGGTGCCATTGATGGTGTAGTGATACACTTAACTGGCTTTAGCGCATGAAATCAGCATGGGTTCAGTGCTCAGTCAATCCAGACTTTTGTAGGAAGTTGGCTGGGATAGCGGCTTCAACTCTCAGTGACACTGAAGAGCAATATACAGACAATGGATGGATGAGTTTGAGACAGCAAACACTGATGGAAATAGACGGAATAGCAAGCAATAATAGTACATGCTTTGTTCACAGTGTGACATCATACAAGTTAAGCAGCGGCTAACTTGCAAAACAACCAAAGATGACAAACTCATTGTCCTCTATGCAGACATCCTGTTAGGGTTTTCCAGGTTATCTTGATCCTATGATTATGTTGGAATGTAACCTGTAATAATTAAACTCACCTGTCCTGTCTTAACAAAAGTAGTAGAACAAAGTGCTAAGATCTTTTGAACTGATTGACTAGCTGCAGAGGAAGCAATCAAAGTTGTTTTGTTCACACAACATCGTGAAGGACCCCCTGCTGTGCTTTGATCAGCCAGGGGCTTCGGCCATTTGTCTACTCTGACCCCCACTCTCAACCCCCACTCTGTTTCTCTCAATAAAAATGCTCCTGCACGAGGCCTGAGTCAGACCTCCATTTCGATCATCGCTGCACGCACAGCGACGAATGGACTCTCCACCTGCAGGTGTCCAAAAGGACTTACTTGTCTCCCGTGTGGTTCTTGCAAAATAAGTTGGAGTGAGCAAATCTCTAACACATCCTGTCTGTAAACAATAATCACAGTCATAAATAATCTCTTCTATTGATGAAATAATACAAAGCTTCTGTCAATAGAATAAAATAAGTAAAAATGAGTAAGAATATAAAACCAATTGACACAAAGATATACATACCAGGAAATAGAACACAACCACTCATCCTAGGTTTAAAACCAGAGAATAAAAATTAATTTTATATTGGAAGTTAAAACACATTTGCGTGGATGCAGCAACACTC
This sequence comes from Syngnathus scovelli, assembly GCF_024217435.2. Taxonomy (NCBI): domain Eukaryota; kingdom Metazoa; phylum Chordata; class Actinopteri; order Syngnathiformes; family Syngnathidae; genus Syngnathus; species Syngnathus scovelli. Next base: position 9,997,161 of record NC_090849.1, on the reverse strand, counting down.
AGCTGTAGAGTGGCTCTTCGGTATTGTGATGTAATTTTACATCGAGAGCAAGTAGCTGACCTTGCAATGGATGAAAACGGTGGATGTTGCTGCTTAATTCTTATTCAACAAACACAATATTAGTAATCAGAATGATGTATTTGAACAAGCAGCGGAGCATAGAAGATATTGTAAAGACTGCTTTTGACTTGACCTCCCCTTAAAGAGTATTTACATTAAATGGGTTAAGTTGCGGAGCAATTTTTAGCACATTTCCCAATCAAACATTTTTAGAATTGCCATCAGTTTTCTTGTGGTAAGCTCAAAAGGCAACGCTACATGTCATCACATTTGTTCCTGGCAGCAAACAAAAGCAACAAAACCTATCCATTGTACAACCTCATATTCATTTAATCAAACATGCATGCTCCTGGAATGTGAGAGGAAACCAGAGTAACCAGGGAAAATCCTTGCAAGGATAGAGAGAAGCCAGGAAGACCGAAACTGAGGTTTGAAACCGGAACTTCAGAACTGTGAAGCAGACTTGCAAACAACTAATCACGAATTATGCAAAGCGTTTACAGTATGGTTCAAATAAACTCTACATTGAAGGATACACTTCAGTTCTTTTGTAATATAACATGTTGGACAAATAATTTTCCTTCTACAGAGGCTCTCTCTACATATTTAGGCAGTGTGAACTTATTTCTTGCAAGTTTCTACCAGTCTGCAGACTCTAGCCCAGGGGTGGGCAAACCTTTTGACTTGCGGGCTGAATTGGGTTCTAAATTTTGACCAGGGGGCCGAACCAGGAGCAGATGGATGTAGTGTTTGTGTGAAGTAATATAAATGACATGTAAAGGTCATTGCATAAAAGGTTTTTACTTTTAGTAGATACTAAAGCAGGGGTGGGCAAACCTTTTGACTTGCGGGCCGAATTGGGTTCTAAATTTTGACTGGGGGGCCGAACCAGGAGCAGATGGATGTAGTGTTTGTGTGAAGTAATATAAACGACCTGTAAAGGTCATTGCATAAAAGGTTTTGGCCTTTAGTAGGTAGTAAAGCATGGATATTCCCAAAAAGTTTTTTGAAAACAAATGCATTTATTAACAGCATTAAAAAAAAAAAAACATCCCTAAAAAACTGCTATCAGTGATTCTCATAAAATACGACACTGTTATTATGAATAACAGTCTCCATCACTTCAGTGCCTGCAGGTCAGATTAATGAAATATGTATGTTTATCTTATGAGATCACATCAAACGGCAAACATTCTGACCAAATATATCATCTTGAAGAATCGGTGAAAGCATACATCCAAATAAAGTAATCAAAGCGGCAACACGGTGAGGGGTATCTGAAAATCAGAGCAGAGTTTTAACTCACAAACACCTGGTAACAGAGGTGAGGAAACGGGAAACACTTCCTTAAAGTAAGCCTTAAGAACTTTATAGGTTAAGATTAGTCACAAACAGGTGGTGCATCAATGTCCTTGAGCATCCTGCATTGTTTGAAAATGAGAATGGTCGCTAGTTTCAATCCCTGCTATTTGTACAGATCATATTCAAAATGCATTTTTTTACAACAAACTTGAAAGCCTCCCCTTCATTTTCAGTGGGAACAGTGTTGTTGGTCTCCCTTTTTTTGCTAGTGTGTCATCGTCTGGAGTAAAATTTGTTGTGGCAATTCTTAGGAGAGATCCGAGGTGTTGGTCCGTTTACCTAGATCTGTGATGGGTTGATGTTGATGTTCATGTGGCTGAACGTCACGTCGCGTACGTCGAGCCAAATTGGCCACTCTTTTTAAACACTCGGCACTCAGTGTCCACCTTGCTTTTCCTTGGGCGACTAATTTTAATGGAAGGATTCCAGGGGAAGGTTTGTGGGTGGCTTTAGCGTAAAACTGTATCCGAAAACTCAGCGCGCAAATTACAAGAATGCTGTCGTCACAGCCCACGCTCTAAATTCGGCACTGATACAAATAGAGCGCGAGTGCGCCATTTCCGTACTACTGAGTACGTACACGCACTTGTGAGTGTGCACCGAGCTTTCTGACACGGCTTCTGGTAGTAAATGCGCAGGCGAGTGGTTCCCCATCTACTGGGGAAACGCAGTCATTGCAGGCAAAATGACCGAAAAAAAAACCTTTAATAATACAATTTATTTAGGGTTGGCGGGCCGGATTAAACGGTCCCGTGGGCCGGATGTGGCCTGCGGGCCGTAGTTTGCCCATACCTGTACTAAAGCATGGATATTTTTTTTTTTTTTGAAAACAAATGCATTTATTAACAGTATCAAAAAAATATTTCACCAAAAAAACACTATCAGTGATTCTTATTAAATGCGACACTGTTATGATGAATAACATTTTCCATCACTTCAGCGCCTGCAGGTCAGATTTATGAAATATGTTTATCTAATGAGGCGAAATGACATCCAACGGCAAACATTCTGACCACATACATCATCTTGAAGAATCAGTGAAAAAATACAGCCAAATAAAGTAATAAAGAAATCAATAGTATTGTTGGTTTCGCTTTTTTGCCAGTGCATCATAGTCTGGAGTAAAATTTGTTGTGGTAATTCTTAGGATAGAGCCGAGGTGTCGGTCCGTTAACCTACATCTGTGACGGGCTTTGTTGACGTTCATGTGGCTGAACGTCTTCTCACACACGTAGGTCGAGCCAAATTGTCCACTCTTTTTTAACATTCGGCACTCAGTGTCCACCTTTCTTTTCTTCGGGCCACTCATTTTAATGGAAGGATTCCAGGGGAAGGTTTGTGGGTGGCATTAGCGTAAAACTGTATCTGAAAACTCAGCGCGCGAATTACGAGAATATTGACGTCACAGCCTACGCTCGAAATTCGGCACTGATAGATGAAATAGAGCGCGGAGTGTGCACCGTGCTTTCTGACACGGCTTCCGGGAGTAAATGCGCGGGCGGGCGCTTCCCCATCTACTGGATAAACATAGTAATTGCAGGGAAAATGACCCCCCAAAAAATTAATAATACAATTTATTCAGAGTTGGCGGGCTGGATTAAACGGCCCAGTGGGCCGGATGTGGCCCGCGGGCCGTAGTTTGCCTAGAGTCTAGCTTAGATATGCTACTACTTTGCTCTGTTATTGTCCTGAGGCAAAAATATTCTTGCTTGACTGGATGTTTTACTGCAAATGTGTGTTCAAATCTCTGGAAATCGTACCTTTCCTTTCTGAATGATAATAATATGATACTTCTCATAAGATTAATATTTCATTGGCTTTAAGGCACTGTCTGACTCGTTGAATGTTACCTGCTGTGCATATGAAGCAGAGGTCTCCAGACTTCAAAATATTGTGCGACATTAACATCTAAAGAATGAAAAGAACATTTTCAAAAGCATTCTTTTGACGGTAGGCAGTAAAATGGCCTGCTATTTACACCATATGCCTACCATGTAATTTAGCTATTGTTTGTTTTCTTTTAGAGCTTTAAAAAAATCTACGTAACACACTATGTTCAGCAAGGCATCCCACAGGCTTGCATATGCCCTCCCTTTCAGCTTTATAACTTAAAAGGTTTTCACATGACTTTGCACTCACATTTATCTATCCCATCCATTTTCTGTACCACTTGTTCCCACGGGGGTCGCGGGCGTCCTGGAGCCTATCCCAGCTGTCATCGGGAAGTACGCGGAGGACACCCTGAACTTGTTGCCAGCCAATTGCAGGGCACACAGAGACAAATAATTATCCGCACTCGCACTCACACCTACGAGTGCTCAATCAGCCTGCAATTCATGTGGGAGGAAACCGGAGCACCCGTAGAAGACCCACGCAGTTACGGGGAGAACATGCAAATTCCACACTGAGAGAGCCGGAGGTGGAATTGAACCCGCACCCTCTAATCTGTGAGGCGGACGTGCTAACCAGTGCCGCACCGAGCTGCTTGTACTCCCATTTATTAGATTTGCAAAACAATTTTGATTCATGCTCACACTAAAAAATCTCTAACCAAACAATTTCTCATACTTGTGTATGACAACTTAATGTTGTCTACAATTTCATGAACATAGTATTACAAATATGAATGTAGAGTCACACATATTTTTTACAACTCTTAGTTCACTGCTGGATGGTTGACATTCTATAACTCATATTATACCAGATCCCCTTTGCTCATTGTTTGAGGCTTAATGTTGGCAGTTTTAAACATTTGTCAGGTTGACGACTAATACTCACTCATTATTGTCATTCCCATCCATCCATCCATCCATCCATCCATCCATCCATCCATCCATCCATCCATCCATCTTCTTCCGCTTATCCGGGGTCGGGTCGCGGGGGCAGCAGCTTTAGGAGGGACTCCCAGACTTCCCTCTCCCCAGCCACTTCATCCAGCTCATCCCGGGGGATCCCAAGGCGTTCCCAGGCCAGCTGAGAGACATAGTCTCTCCAGCGCGTCCTGGGTCGTCCCCGGGGTCTCCTACCGGTGGGACATGCCCGGAACACCTCCCCAGGGAGGCGTCCAGGAGGCATCCTGATAAGATGCCCGAGCCACCTCATCTGGCTCCTCTCAACGTGGAGGAGTAGCGACTCTACTCCGAGTCTCTCCCGGATGACCGAGCTTCTCACCCTATCTCTAAGGGAGAGCCCGGACATCCTGCGGAGAAAACTCATTTCGGCCGCTTGTATCCGAGATCTCGTTCTTTCGGTCACGACCCATAGCTCGTGACCATAGGTGAGGGTAGGAGCGTAAATCGACCGGTAAATTGAGAGCTTTGCCTTTTGGCTCAGCTCTCTCTTCACCACAACGGACCGGTACAGGGTCCGCATTACTGCCGACACTGCACCGATCCGCCTGTCGATCTCACGCTCCATCCTCCCCTCACTCGTGAACAAGACTCCAAGATACTTGAACTCCTCCACTTGGGGCAGGATCTTATCCCCGATCCGGAGAGGGCATTCCACCCTTTTCCGATCGAGGACCATGGACTTGGATTTGGAGGTGCTGACCCTCATCCCGACCGCTTCACACTCGGCTGTGAACCGTTCCAGCGAGAGCTGGAGATCACGGCCTGAAGAAGCCAACAGCACCACGTCATCTGCAAAAAGCAGAGACGCGATGCTGAGGTCCCCAAACCGGACCCCCTCAACGCCTCGCCTGCGCCTAGAAATTCTGTCCATAAAAATTATGAACAGAATCGGTGACAAAGGGCAGCCTTGGTGGAGTCCAACCCTCACTGGGAACGAATCCGACTTACTGCCGGAAATGCGGACCAGACTCTGGCATCGGTGATACAGGGACCGAACCGCCCTAATCAGTTGGCTCGGCACCCCGTACTCCCGAAGCACCCTCCACAGAAGCTCCCGAGGGACACGGTCGAACGCCTTCTCCAAGTCCACAAAACACATGTGGACTGGTTGGGCGAACTCCCATGCACCCTCGAGGATCCTGCCGAGGGTGTAGAGCTGGTCCACTGTTCCACGGCCAGGACGAGCCACACTGCTCCTCCTGAATCCGTGGTTCGACCTCCCGACGGACCCCCCTCTCCAGCACCCCTGAATAGACCTTACCAGGGAGGCTGAGGAGTGTGATTCCCCTGTAATTGGAACACACCCTCCGGTCCCCCTTCTTAAAGAGGGGAACCACCACCCCAGTCTGCCAATCCAGAGGCACTGTCCCCGATGTCCACGCAACGTTGTAGAGGCGTGTCAGCCATGACAGCCCCACAACATCCAGAGCCTTTAAGAACTCCGGGCGGATCTCATCCAGCCCCGGGGCCTTGCCACCGAGGAGTTTTTTAACTACCTCAGTGACTTCGACCCCAGAGATTGGAGAATCCGCCTCAGAGTCTCCAGGCCCTGCTTCCTCAATGGAAGGCGTGTAGGTGGAATTGAGGAGGTCTTCGAAGTATTCTCCCCACCGACTCACGACGTCCCGAGTCGAGGTCAGCAGCACGCCATCCCCACTGTAAACAGTGTTGACGTTGCACTGCTTCCCCCTCCTGAGACGCCGGATGGTGGACCAGAATTTCCTCGAAGCCGTCCGAAAGTCATTCTCCATGGCCTCACCGAACTCCTCCCACGCCCGGGTTTTTGCCTCAGCAACCGCCGAAGCCGCGTTCCGCTTGGCCATCCGGTACCTGTCAGCTGCCTCCGGAGTCCCGCAGGCCAAAACGGCCCGATAGGACTCCTTCTTCAGCTTGACGGCATCCCTTACCGCCGGTGTCCACCAGCGGGTTCGGGGATTGCCGCCACGACAGGCACCAACGACCATACGGCCACAGCTCCGGTCGGCCGCCTCAACAATGGAGGCGCGGAACATGGTCCACTCAGACTCAATGTCCCCCGCCTCCCCCGGGACGTGGGAAAAGCTCTGCCGGAGGTGGGAGTTGAAGCTCTTCCTGACAGGAGATTCTGCCAGACGTTCCCAGCAGACCCTCACAGAGCGTTTGGGTCTGCCAGGTCGGACCGGCATCTTCCCCCACCATCGGAGCCAACCCACCACCAGGTGGTGATCAGTTGACAGCTCCGCCCCTCTCTTCACCCGAGTGTCCAAAACATGCGGCCGCAAATCCGATGACACGACTACAAAGTCGATCATCGAACTGCGGCCTAGGGTGTCCTGGTGCCAAGTGCACACATGGACACCCTTATGTTTGAACATGGTGTTCATTATTGAAAATCCGTGTCGAGCACAGAAGTCCAACAATAGAACACCGCTCGGGTTCAGATCAGGGGGGCCGTTCCTCCCAATCACGCCCTTCCAGGTCTCACTGTCATTGCCCACGTGAGCATTGAAGTCACCCAGTAGAACGATAGAGTCCCCAGAAGGAGCGCTCTCCAGCACTTCCTCCAGGGACCCCAAGAAGGGTGGGTACTCTGAGCTGCTGTTTGGTGCATAGACACAAACAACAGTCAGGACCCGTCCCCCCACCCGAAGGCGGAGGGAGGCTACCCTCTCGTTCACCGGGGTGAACCCCAATGTGCAGGCGCCCAGCCGGGGGGCAATAAGTATACCCACACCTGCTCGACGCCTCTCACCGTGGGCAACTCCAGAGTGGAAGAGAGTCCAGCCCCTCTCGAGAGGGCTTGTACCGGAACCCAAACTGTGTGTGGAGGCTAGTCCGACTATATCTAGTCGGAATCTTTCTGCCTCGCACACCAGCTCGGGCTCCTTTCCAGCCAGAGAGGTGACATTCCATGTCCCAAGAGCCAGCTTCTGCAGCCGGGGATCAGACCGCCAAGGTCCCTGCCTTTGGCTGCCGCCCAGCTCACATTGCACCCGACCCCTTCGGCCCCTCCCACAGGTGGTGAGCCCATGGGAAGGGGGACCCACGTTTCCATTTCGGGCTATGCCCGGCCGGGCCCCATGGGCGAAGGCCCGGCCACCAGACGCTCGCCTTCGAGCCCCGCCTCCAGGCCTGGCTCCAGAGGGAGGCCCCGGTGACCCGCGTCCGGGCGAGGGAAAACAAAGTCCATTTATGTTTTTCATCATAAGGGGCTTGGGTGAGCCGTGCTTTGTCTGACCCCTCACCTAGGACCCGTTTGCCATGGGTGACCCTACCAGGGGCATGAAGCCCCCGACAACATGGCTCCTAGGATCATAGGGGCACGCAAACCCCTCCACCACGATAAGGTGACGACTCGCGGAGGGGTATTGTCATTCCCGTCAAAGTTAATTGGTCCCTAACCCCAGTAAACAGGAAGGCTTTACTACTGTATTATGTGAAGTAATAATCACAGTCTGCAGCAATTGTCATTCAGTTGCTACTTGGTTTGAATGTAGTCGAATAGACTAGTAGGTTGTCTTTTGTTCCCTTGAGCTTCAGCCAAATTTGATCAACCACTCAAGCTAAAAGCCCTTAAAAGTCCTATCAGCGTATCATTGATTAAAGTGCTCCATCAAAAGGAGATAAAAGCATTATAGTGGATTCAAAATGTAGTTTAGTTCAGAAGGCCAAAGTAAATTACCCAATACTGTTCATGTGATTTAATGACCAGTTAGTGTATGATAGCCAGAAATGCAGTCTCTGGTTTACAATACTACTACTACTACTACTACTACTACTACTACTACTATTACTTCTACTACTACTACTAAAAATAATAATGATCACCCCAAATTACTTATAGTTTAGTTAAACCTTGCTGTGAGGTTTTGGACCAGATCACTGCTGTCACAAAAGGCACGTCTTATTTGAAATCCATTCTGCTTGTGTGCGTCTAGGAATATCACAGATGTAGATTACAGTTTACAAATATTGTTCAGGCAATGTTGCCACCTGTTGGTGACTTAGGTGAGTTACAGCATTAGAGTAAAGGTCTCATCCACGGTGCCCGAGTATTGGATTATTTAAGTCAGGGCCAAGAGAGGCCTCCAGCCAACTACTCTTGAGACATTTGGTCTGAGGACAGATGAACCTATTTCCTCAAAGGATCAGTCATCTGGAACGTTTGTTTGTAAAATGTGCGTGTGGATCATAAGTGAATTAAAGTCAACAGATTTACTGTACCTACCGTATTTGCCGGTGTATTGGTCGACCTTTTTCGATCTAAAATCGACCGAAAAAAATCGACCTCGACTTATACACCGAGTCATAAAATTTAACTTCGTATTCATCGCTTCAAATGTGATGGTAACCAAGGCCGTTTCTCATGCATCTCATTGTGCGTGGGTGTGCGTCCGTCAGGCTCATCAAACAGCGAGAAACTGAATGATTATAAAGCGTTCGTCGCATTAACACGCATCCTCAGCAACAATTTCAAATATTCTCACCTCAATAACGGACATCGAAAGCCAGGCAGCGACGATGACTGCTAGGGGGAAGTACTGGGTATTGAGCGAATGTGCGAGTCATCGCGCGTCAAGCAACGACAATAACTACCGGTACGTAAACATTCAATCGCCATGTCTAAATGAATGTCGTTGGCACTTAGAAAATATTCGCCAAACTTGGCCAGACTTCCAGGGGAAGAGGCCGAATTTTCACTTGTTCTGGCCGAGCGGAGGAACCAGCCGAGGCGGACACCTTTCGGCGGTTGAGTCGTTGGCACTTAGAAAATATTCGCCAAACTTGGCCGGACTTCCAGGGGAAGAGGCCGAATTTTCACTTGTGGTGGCCGACACGGGGAACCAGCCGAGGCGGACACTTTACGGCGGTTGAGTCGTTCGCACTTTGAAAATATTTGCCAAACTTGGCCAGACTTCCAGGGGAAGAGGCCGAATTTTCACTTGTGGTGGCCGACATGGGGAACCAGCCGAGGCGGACACTTTACGGCGGTTGAGTCGTTGGCACTTAGAAAATATTTGCCAAACTTGGCCGGACTTCCAGGGGAAGAGGCTGAATTTTCACTTGTTTTGGCCGACATGGGGAACCAGCCGAGGCGGACTCTTTATGGCGCAAGAGCCGTTGGCACTTAAAAAATTTGAACCGGGCGGCATGCGCGAGTGCGCGGCCCGCTGGAAGTCGAATGAGGCTCCGCGATTTCATCCGCGGTGCTTATAAAGTGCCGATCTGCCAGCCGGAGCTATTTTCGGCCACCCGGCGCGTGCGCACGGCCTCCCGGCTGTGCCTGGCGACGTGCGCGAGCTCGCCGGCTGCTGGAAGTCGAATGAGGCTCTGCGATCTCCTCCGCGGTGCTTATAAACAGCCGATCCGCTGTGCGGGAGCTATTCCCGGCCACTTGGCGCGTGCGCACGGCCTCCCGGATGTGCCGGGCGGCGTGCGCGAGCTCGCCGGCTGCTGGAAGTCGAATGAGGCTCTGCGATCTCCTCCGCGGTGCTTATAAAGAGCCGATCCGCTCGGCGGGAGCTATTTCCGGCCACTTGGCGCGTGTGCACGGCCTCCAGGTGGTGCCGGGCGGCGTGCGCGAGTGCGCTGGCCGCTGGAAGTCGAATGAAGCTCCGCGATCTCCTCCGCGGTGCTTATAAAGTGCCGATCCGCTCGGCTTGGAGCTATTTCCGGCCTCCCGGTGGTGCCGGGCGGCGTGCGCGAGCTCGCCAGCCGCTGGAAGTCGAATGAGGCTCCGCGATCTCCTCTGCGGTGCTTATAAACAGCCGATCGGCTCGGCTGGAGCTATTTCCGGCCACTGCGCATGCGCCCGGCCTCCCGGAATTTGAACACATTTCGTCAATAAATTTCCCATATTTCTGATTGAATTTTGAAGTTTAATATAATGCAACAATTGAGCTCGACTTATACAAAGGATATATCATAAAATCGTAAATTTCTGTCGAATTTTAGGGGGTCGACTTATACACCGAGTCGACTTATACACCGGCAAATACGGTATATGAAATATACTTGTGACACTAATTCAATTCTTGAACCTGTTAAGGATCGGACAGTACAGCCAAGTGCGTGACGACGGACTTTATTGGAAGGGGATGATGGGAACAGCCGGCGCTGGAGCGGCGATCGGGCTGGAGAGGACAAACGGTTCTGCGGGGGTTTCGAATAGTCAAGCGAGTCAAGTTTCTCCGGGACTGATGAGCGAAGCAGCATCAAGGGACAGACTGGCACTCGGTTCTGCGCTTGCGGCGCTGATATAGCGCTGTCCATGAACCCGTGGCAGGTGACGGTGATTCCACTGACAGGGGGGGCGTGGTCCCGTCGCAGGTGGCACCAGCACGTGACAGAACCCCCCCCACAAGGGACGGCTCCCGACGTCCCTAGGAACCGAAAACAACAAAACAACAACAAAAAACAAAAAACAAAAAAAAAAAGGAAGGCAATACCCCGGGCGGCCAGGTGGAGGGGTCAGCACACCGCTGAAACGTCCGACACCTCGCCAGACGCAGGCTCGACGGGCGCGGGGGCAGAAGACCCAGGTACCGGTGGGCAAGACCTCCCCGGACCCTCACCCCTGGTCCCCTCGTCCCTCCTCGGGCGCCCTCGCCGAGGACCCGGTTGGTCCGGATGACGGCGATGGAATTCCGTGATGAGCGAACGGTCGAGTATCCAGCGGCTCGGAACCCAGGAGCGGTGCGCGTCGTCATAACCCTCCCAGTCCACGAGATATTGTAGGCCCCGACCACGCCGCCGCAATCGGAGCAGGGAGCGGACAGCGTAAGCCGGGCCCCCATCGACGAGCTGGGGCGGCGGCGGCGGAACGGGCGCCGGCGCCAACGCGCTCTCATGGATGGGCCGCACACGGGACACGTGGAACGTGGGATGAACCTTCATGGAGTCTGGAAGGAGCAGACGGACTGCGGCCGGGCCAATCACCTTCTGGATAGGGAACGGTCCAACAAAGCGGGGCGCCAGTTTACGGGATCCCGCTCGCAGCGGCAAATCCCGCGTCGAGAGCCACACACGCTGCCCCACTCTGTACTCCGGAGCCGGCGTCCGGTGCTTGTTCGCCTGGCGGGCGTAGCCTGAAACAGAGCGGAGAAGAGTGACCCGGCCCCTCGCCCAGGCACGATGACAACGGCGGACACAAGCCTGGGCCGACGGGCACGCCGCACCACGCTCCTGGTGGGCGAACAAGGGTGGCTGGTACCCGAAGACGCAGTGGAAAGGCGAAAGTCCCGTGGCCGAGCTGGGAAGGGAATTGTGAGCATACTCTACCCAGGGAAGCTGTTGAACCCACCCGCGCTGGTCCCCGGCGGCCATGCATCGGAGAGCCCTGCCCAGTTCCTGGTTCAGGCGCTCCGCTTGACCGTTGGACTGAGGGTGAAACCCCGAGGAGAGGCTGGCCGTGGCGCCGAGGAGTCGGCAGAACTCCATCCAGAAGGTGGAAGCGAATTGAGGTCCTCGGTCTGACACGATGTCTTGTGGAAGACCGTGGTGACGAAACACCTCCCGCACCATGATGGATGCCGTCTGCTTCGCAGATGGGAGCTTAGGCAGAGGGATGAAATGCGTCATCTTGCTAAAACGGTCTACCACCGTGAGGACCACCGTGTTTCCCTCTGAGGGGGGGGAGGCCTGTGACAAAGTCAATTGACAGGTGAGACCAGGGACGCTGGGGAACCGGCAAGGGTTGAAGCAGCCCGGCCGGAGGACGAGTAGACGTCTTGTAGCGGTTACAGATTGAGCAGGCTCTGACATAATCGCTGGTGTCCACTTGCCAGGTGGGCCACCAGAAACGCTGTGCCACCACGTACCTCGTGCGTGCAGCGCCGGGATGACAGGCCAGGCGTGAGTCGTGCGCCCATTGCAGCACGGCCGATTGCAGGCCTTCAGGGACGAACAGGCGACCCTCCGGGCAGTTGCTGGGGCCGGGTTGATCGCGTGATGCGGCTTCCACTTGGCGTTCGATCTCCCATGTGAGAGCCGCCACCCGAACCGAGCTCGGGAGGATAGTGGGAGGCGGACCCTGTCCCTCCTCCCCACCAGGAAACAAACGCGACAGGGCGTCCGCCTTCGCGTTACGGGAACCCGGTCTGTAGGAAAGAGAGAACTCAAACCGGTCAAAGAACAGAGCCCACCGTGCTTGTCTCGCGTTCAGTCTCTTGGCCGATCTCAGATACTCCAAGTTGCGGTGGTCGGTCCAGACAATGAACGGAGTGGTGGCGCCCTCCAGCCAATGTCGCCACTCCTCCAAAGCCAACTTGACGGCGAGGAGCTCCCGATTACCGATGTCATAGTTCCTTTCTGAGGCTGACAAACGGCGAGAAAAGAAGGCGCACGGGTGGAGACGATCGTCTTGGTGGCTACGCTGAGACAACACCGCCCCGACACCCACGTCCGAGGCGTCCACTTCGACCACGAACTGTCTGTCGGGATCGGGAACTCTGAGGATGGGAGCGGATGTGAACCTCCTCTTAAGCTCCTGAAATGCCTGTTCCGCCCGTTCTGTCCATTTGTATGGGGAGGCGGGGCTGGTAAGGGCGGTGAGTGGTGCGGCCACCGTGCTGTATCCACGGATAAAACGTCGATAAAAGTTTGCGAAACCTAAGAATTGTTGCAGCCGCTTGCGTGTCTCGGGAACAGGCCATGACGTGACCGCCTCCACCTTCCCAGGGTCCATTTCGATGGATCCCTCACGCACCACGTAGCCGAGGAATTTGACAGAGGAGGCGTGGAACTCGCACTTCTCTGCCTTCACGTAGAGCGAATTCTCTAGGAGGCGTCGCAGCACCGCCCGAACATGCTTGATGTGCTCAGGAAGCGAGCGGGAGAAGATGAAGATGTCGTCCAAATAAACGAACACAAATTTGTCCAGCATGTCTCGTAACACGTCGTTTATCAGGGACTGGAAAACTGCTGGGGTGTTGGTGAGCCCAAACGGAACCACCAAGTACTCGTAGTGTCCGCTCGGGGTGTTGAAAGCCGTCTTCCACTCGTCTCCCTCCCGGATGCGGATCAGGTGGTAGGCGTTGCGAAGATCCAGCTTTGTGAAGATGGTGGCACCCTGAAGGCTCTCAAAGGCGGAAGAAAGAAGAGGCAGAGGGTATCGGTTCTTTACGGTGATCTCGTTTATTCCCCGGTAGTCGATACACGGGCGGAGCGTGCCCTCCTTCTTCTTCACGAAGAAAAACCCCGCTCCCGCAGGTGAAGAGGACGGCCGTATGATACCAGCTGCCAGGGACTCCCGGATGTATTCCTCCATAGCCCGGCGCTCAGGAGCGGACAGGGAGTAGACGCGTCCCTTGGGAGGGAAGGTGCCGGGCAACAGGTCGATGGCGCAATCGTAGGACCGGTGTGGAGGAAGAGAAGCGGCCCTGGCTTTACTAAAAACCTCCTTGAGTTCGTGATAAACTGCTGGGACATTGGAGATGTCGGGACTGTACCTGGGCGGGGCTCTGCCGAGTGGGCTGGTGGCCGCCTTCAGGCACACTCGATGGCAGCGTTCGCTCCACTGCCGTACAACCCCCACCTCCCAGTCCAGCACCGGGTTGTGCTGCCGCAACCAAGGGTGCCCCAGGATGAGCTGCTGTCCTGGGAGGGAAAGAAGAAAAAACTGGATGGTCTCGTGGTGATTGCCGGAGAGCATTACCTTAACCGGTTCCGTCACGAAAGCCACCTCGCCAATCAGACGGCCATCAATGGCACGCGCGGGAATGGACGGGCTCAGCGGGAGGAAGCCGACACCCCACTGACGCGCCAGGCTAATGTCCATGATGTTCCCCTCCGCGCCGGAATCCACCAAGGCCGCCACGTTCTGGTCGCCCGCCGCAAGCTGGACACGTGCCTGTAGCGTGAGCGTGCTGGGACTGGGAGAGCCGGTGCTGGTCGAGCTCACGCGGATCCCCCGACGCCGCGTGAGCTCCGGCCTTTTAACGGGCACCCCGCCACCCGATGGCCCCCCTCCCCACAGTAAAAACACAAGCCCAGCGAGAGGCGTCGACGGTGCTCCTCCGAGGGAACCCGAGCCCCTCCCAGATCCATGGGCTCGGCGGGTGGTGTGGTTGACGGGTCCCCAGCAGACGGAGGAATGTGGCCACGCGGATTCCGCGGGGACCTCCTCTCCCGATCACGCCGCCGCGTCCGGATCCGCCGGTCTACTCGGGCCGCCAAGTCCATCGCACCCTTCAGGGTTCGCGGGCGATCGTAAGACACCAATTCGTCTTTCATATACTCGGCGAGGCCGTTTAGGAATGTGCTAACGAGCGCTGGCGCGTTCCATCCGCTGCTGCCGGCCAACGTCTGGAACTTAAGGGCGTACTCCGCGACCGATCGGCTACCTTGACGCAGCGTCGCCAGTTCCTCGGCGGCGTCCTCTGCGGCGGATCCCAGGTCGAACAGGCGGAGCAATTCCTCTGCGAAGGCGTCGAAGGAATCGCATGCCGGGGCCATCCTTTCATACTCTGCCAAACCCCATAGCCGCGCCTCGCCCGTGAGGTGGGTTAGAACGAACCCGACCTTGGCTGATTCTGACGCAAACGTGACGGGCTGGAGGCTGAACATTATGCGACAGTTGGTCACAAACGCCCTCACGTGCTTGGGATCGCCGTTGAACTTTTCGATGTTGCCGAGGCGGGGCTCCGGGACGTCCACGAGCCTCCTGGCCTCGGCAGACGGGCGGTGCTGGGGTGCCGTGACAGCCGGGGACGCAGCCACCGACAGTCTCTGGAGGGCTTGGGCCATCTCCTGCTGCTGCAGCTGTTGTTGCTGACCAACCTCGATCAGGTTCCGGATGTCGGCGGACAGGCTGCTGATGGCGGTCTCGGCTCGCTCCAGTCGGCTCAATGCCGTCTCGCCGTTCGCTGACTGCATAACGTTGGCCAGTCTGTACTGTTAAGGATCGGACAGTACAGCCAAGTGTGTGACGACGGACTTTATTGGAAGGGGATGATGGGAACAGCCGGCGCTGGAGCGGCGATCGGGCTGGAGAGGACAAACGGTTCTGCGGGGGTTTCGAATAGTCAAGCGAGTCAAGTTTCTCCGGGACTGATGAGCGAAGCAGCATCAAGGGACAGACTGGCACTCGGTTCTGCGCTTGCGGCGCTGATATAGCGCTGTCCATGAACCCGTGGCAGGTGACGGTGATTCCACTGACGGGGGGGGCGTGGTCCCATCGCAGGTGGCACCAGCACGTGACAGAACCCCTGTGTTGCTGACATGGTTTGGTTGTCTTTTTCTGTCTGTATTGGCCATGATATAGCCATAGCTGCTGAACTGGCAAAAATGTAATGAAATGAAATGAAACGGACATGGTTTGATGCGGTGAGGTCACTGCTGTTTGTAGTTAATGTGTTGTAAGGACAGCTACAGGTAATGTTAACGTGCACTTTTTGAATATTTTTTTCTGTATCTAACTGCTGGCTCCTGAATTGCTGCTTAAAATATTTAAAGTATGACAAACTCAATTAAAATGAAATAATGTTTAATCAAACTAGTGGGACTGCTCATCTCTCTCTCTCTCTCTCTCTCTCTCTCTCTCTCTCTCTCTCTCCCTCCCTCCCTCCCTCCCTCCCTCCCTCCCTCCCTATCTATCTATCTATCTATCTATCTATCTATCTATCTATCTATCTATCTATCTATCTATCTATCTATCTATCTATCTATCTATCTATCTATCTATCTATCTATCTATCTATCTATCTATCTATCTATCCATCCATCCATCCATCCATCCATCCATCCATCCATCCATCCATCCATCCATCCATCCATCCATCCATCCATCCATCCATCCATCCATCCATCCATCCATCCATCCATCCATCCATCCATCCATCCATCCATCCATCCATCCATCCATCCATCCATCCATCCATCCATCCATCCATCCATCCATCCATCCATCCATCCATCCATCCATCCATCCATCCATCCATCCATCCATCCATCCATCCATCCATCCATCCATCCATCCATCCATCCATCCATCCATCCATCCATCCATCCATCCATCCATCCATCCATCCATCCATCCATCCATCCATCCATCCATCCATCCATCTATCTATCTATCTAATACTCTTTGGTTCACACATTATTTTGCAAACGCACACAAGTTTCCAAATACAATAGTGCTTTATATGTAAGAAATAAAAAGGCATGCAACTGTGTATAATATGTCCAGATTGCTCCACCCGAACAGCAAAATATTTCCCTGTCTGGTCTGTCTTCTGTCCCCTGCTGTGAATTCTCTGTAGTAATGGCAGAGTTAATCTGACAGACAGACACAATCTAAAAGGCTCAGTGAAATGCATTGTTTTACTATGAGATCTACTTTCTAAATATTACTTGGGGAAGTTCGCTTTGATCCCTTATAGCTCGGTTCAAATCCCTTTCATTACTTGAGCATTTGAGTGGGCATCCTCCAGGCCAGATTTGAAGTGTTTTGATGGCGGCGATGAAGGGTTAACAGAGGATGTTTTTGAAGGTCTTGGGGGTCCTCTTGGGGGCACTGCTGGGACTTTCTGTCTCTCTGTTTTACTAACCCTTCATCAAGATTACATTGAACAGGGGGCTAGGGCGTAGGACGACAGATTGAGGTCTGCCAATCTCTTTACACATACAGAGAGAAACTATGACTGGATAAGAAGGCAGCTGCTTGTCCCAAGTACAGACGGTCTCGGGATGATCTTGAGCTGTACATGTCCTTCCCGTGATGTAAACATGAACGAAAAAGTGTGTTGCTCACTTTGTGTCTGACGTCAGTTCACCATCGTATTCAGAGGCAGAAGAAAGCAAAGACCCTCATGTAGACAGGCAGGCAGGCAGAGAGAGGGACAGACAGACAGGCAGAGAGAGAAATGGACAGACAGGCAGAGACAGACAGACAGACAGACAGACAGACAGACAGACAGAGAGAGAGGCAGGCAGGCAGACAGACAGACAGACAGACAGACAGACAGACAGACAGACAGACAGGCAGGCAGGCAGGCAGGCAGGCAGGCAGGCAGGCAGGCAGGCAGGCAGACAGACAGACAGACAGACAGACAGACAGACAGACAGACAGACAGACAGACAACTATTGTGACACGGCCCAGTTGACATCTAAATCACTTTATTGTGCTAATCAGGTATTAGAGACAGCCAGGGCAATTAGTCAAGTCACAAAAGAGATTTGTTCAGGAGAACCACAGCAAGGCAACGTCATTTTGAATGAAGAATCTCAGGGATCAGGGATCTTGTGTTGCTTCTCTTTAAGATGCTTGAACGGGCCAGAATCCTCTTACTGGGACTCCTACTATCCACACTAATTTAGCCATGGAGGAAGTTGAACTGCAGTACTGTAAGTCATCACATTCTCTTGTCATGGCTTCAGCTGTCAAGTGAGCGCTTTAACACAGATTTGCGCAGGATGTCTCAATCCGGTTTCGGGCTGTTTATGTTCAGCTTCCGTTTGTCATGATGTGATTAAGTTTACAGTTTGGTGTCTGACATTATTTCAGTGATAGTCTAGTCCTGTGATAATTTCTGACCGTCTTTCTTCCGTCTGAGCCATCATGGTGTACATGCGTCTGTGTTGTCTTACCTCAGTTCTTGTCTGTCTGACAAGTTTGGTCTTAACAATTTACTTAGTTTATTTAGTTGTTGAGTATTTCTGCCTGGCTAGCTCTCCCTTGCCTCTGTTTTTAACTACTTGACTCGCACATACCATCCATGACAAAAAATGGTGAGTGAAATTAAAATTATTTGTAAAATATTGCAGTGGCGTTCCAATATTGTCATAGCATCATCAGAAACAACAAAATCATTTTCCTTTTATGTCAAGCAGTTCCACACAACATTTTGGAAAAGTTAATGCTGGTTTAAGCTTATATAATCGAGTCAAACTAGCAGGATGTAATTGTGTGTAAGAGGTAGGCATAAATCTGTTCAGTAAAGTATATGACTAATAACCTCCAAAGGTTAGGTTGCATCCTATGCAGGGATAGCTAATATTAATTATTTTCTCATCTTACAGTCGAAATGTCTTTTTACTATTGTAATGAGTAAGGGTAATTGTGATGTATTGCTATAGCTGCAAATCTGGTATACTCACATTGCCCCATGACTTAATGAGTGTCTTGTTGTAGCGTCTGGAGTGGCTTGCACTATTGATGACAAATGTGTTGTGTATTTTTAACATATACAGTCAAACCTCTCCATATGATTGCGTAAACATACAAATTCTTCCACATACAATGAGAAATTTGATCAAATATTTCACTCAACATCCGAAGTAATTTCCAACATACGACGTCATCATGGTTTGCCCGCAAGATGGCGACACGTTGGGATATCGTCAGCATCATGGTGTCATACCCAAGAAGGCGTAAAATGGTAGTAGTGGTGACAAAAAGCAAGAAAGTGATGATTTCCTTGCAATTAAAACAATAAATCATAAGAAAACATGAGCGCGGAGTGCGTGCGAGGGATCTTGCAAAACAATATGGCCGTAAAAACGTGTCAACAATTTCGACGATCATTAAGCAGAAGGAAGCCCTCAAAAAGGTCAAGCCATCCAAGGGGATCACCATCATCTCAAAATGTTGCAGCAGTACCCTGGAAGAGATGAAACACCTTTCTTTGAAAAATCTACAAGGTGGTCGGGTGATGGTGAGGAGAAAAGTGAAGCAAAGAAAAGAAAGCCTGAATTGGGAGGAAATGAAGAGGGTGAAGATGAAGTTAAAAAGGTCCCTTTTTTAAGTGACACAGAGGACGAAGATTTTGATGGATTTTATGATTTGGAGTGACACGGATGGTTCGATAAAATTGTTATCTAGGTTATAGTTATTTGATATTTAGTTTATATATAGTTATATAGGCCTGTGGAATAACTGGAACTGCAACTAACAACTTCTGGAGTCAGCAGCGGCGTTGTTTGTAAGTGACACAAAGAACAAAGATTTCGATGGATTTGGTAATGATTTGGAGTGACACGGATGGTTTGATAAACGTGTTATTTATGTATGTTATAGTTATTTGAATAACTGTTAATAGGTTACGTCAGGCACGTTCTCAGTTCCTTGTTTGTGTTTATGTAACGTTAGCATATTGTATCATGTAGCCTGTTGTTGCCTGTTCATGTCTGTTCTTGGTGTTGGATTTTGTCAAATAAAGTTCTCCCAAAAATGCGACTTGTACTCCGGTGCAACTTATATAATTTTTTTTCTTCCTTATTATGCTGGTTCGACTTGTACTCGAGAGCGACTTATAGTCTGGAAAAATAAGGTAATCGTGTGATGAGTATTCGAACAAGTGGAATTTCATCTCACACAAGTGTTTTATGATTTGTCTGTGGTCTGAAGCAGGGATAATAATAATAATAATAATAATAATAATAATAATAATAATAATAATAATTATTATTATTATTATTATTATATATGTATAATATATTTACATATATAATAATATATAATATATAATATATGTATGTATATACTACTACTACTACTACTACTACTACTATTACTACTACTACTACTAATAATAATAATAATAATAATAATTATTATTATTATTGTTGTGAACCAATAAAGGGGCACGGACAAACTTTTGACAATCCCTGGTCTAAAGTATTATATTCTTTTATTTAGTAACTGTGCATAACATTGTTATGCTCACTATCTGAGTACTGGAAGCATTTTATATGTTTATTTTTACAAAGGAGGCGTGGAGAACTTTAGGGGTCACAAGGCATTTGGAGTTCTTTTGAAAAGTCATTGTTGTTAAAGGGCCAGACAGGAATGAATGTGAAGATGTGGAAGGGAGGGAGGAGAATGTGTGCATGTGTTTGTGTGAAAGTGGGAGAGAGATTAGTAAATGAAAGGAATTGTTCGGATTGAGCACCCACAGCAACTCTCCTTTCCAAAACTTTAAAAAAGGAAAGTCATAAATTTAAAGTGCAAGGTAGGGAATGCTGGCCACGATGTTTCCTAAAGACTAGACAGAATTTGATAGTCATCCCATTCTTAAAATCGTAGTTATTTGTTCAAAAACACATGAAACACATTAGCCATTAGGCTAATGTAAACGTGTAAACGTGTAAAAGTAAAAGTTTAAATAGATCACAATAATCAAACTTCTCTAACAGTTGCGAACAGACACAATTCAATGGGCAATAACAGACTGCCATAAAACGCAATTACCATTCAATAGATGGAAAAGCGTTGGCAGCCAGTTACTACGCTTCATCAACTTGTAAGAGACCTCCAACGAAGTGCACTACATGTCTGGACACTGAAAAAAAAATAATTCAAAGCTATTCTGATACCATACGATAAATATGTGATGCTAATCACAGCTAATTCCGGCGACACATTATGAGTAGGGTAAAAATAACCTGTATCACGACGGTCTAATCCCAGTTTCCTTATTTGTGGGTGGTGAACAATCCAACACTTGGTGAATTGTGTTTCACAATATTCAACAGACATGCATTTTGTCCCATTGTAAAATGGCATTTTTATTCTACATATAGTTAGAAAGCAGCCCTACAGTATGTGGACCCATGCTAGCATTGATGAAAAATTGTGCCCCGTTTTAAAAGCTCTAAGAAGATGCTAAAAATGTAAATTGTTAAGACTGAATTTCTAGATAATTTAATTGCATTGTCCATTGGATTGTTATTTACTTACCAAACAATTATGATGCAGACATTTTCCCTGCCCCGGGTAAAGTGTAATTACTGACATAGACGAGGACATGCACAACCCAATGGTTGTGTGTTTCTGACATAAATCAAAATGGAATTTAAGAGGTTAATTCATTTTAAGTTCGAATCTGACATACTGTACTGTACTGGCCGGTATTATCTCTCAAGGTTTGAAGGTTCATTGAAAATTGTAACCAATACAGATCTAAAGGGATTGAAAATATTTCATTTCCTTTGGAGCAGAACATCCATACTCCAGTAGCAGGAGTATTTTGAGTTTGATTGGTTGCACCCATATAAACCGTTAATCTACAGTCTTTTGAATGACTTCCCAAAGACATTGGCAAACACCCTTCAGTCACAACAAATAACCCAGTTTGCTTCGTTATTTTGGCAACATTATAGTTACTAGGTACACAAAATCACAGATCTGCTCTGAAGTCAACTTTTTGTCAAGCTCAAGAAAAAATGGACCAGCCATCTGTTGGCAGTCAGTTTGAGTCATGGTTTAGGACTGCGTCAGCTCTCTTAGCAAAACAAACTTACCCTTTTGTGATGCACGATTAATGACTACAAGTACACCTAGAAGAATAAGACATCAATTCACATGAACAACGTTGTCATGCTGTACTCACAGTAAGCCTGTTAATTGTCCACAAAGTGTATAAGAAAATGTGATGGTGGGGACTTTGTATTTATCGACCAAAGAATGCAGGGGGGCAAAAGTCACACAAAGGTAAAAATTACAATACGCAATAAACGAAAATGAAAATTCACACATTGTATTATGTAGATAGATTGAATATAGACTAATTCCTTGACAGACATGACACTTCATTTGGTAGTATTATTAATGAATGAAATGAATAAAAACTACATAAGCAAGAAAATATCAAGCATTTGGGAATGTATAAAATGCTTCCAGTACTCAAATAGTGAGCATAACAATGTTACGTACAGTTACTAAATAAAAAGAATATACCGTATTTGCCGGTGTATTGGTCGACCTTTTTCGATCAAAAATCGACCGAAAAAAATCGACCTCGACTTATACACCGAGTCATAAAATGTAACTTCGTATTCATCGCTTCAAATGTGATGGTAACCGAGGCCGTTTCTCATGCATCTCATTGTGCGTTGCACTTAGAAAATTTGAACCGGGCGGCGTGCGCGAGTGCGCGGCCCGCTGGAAGTCGAATGGGGCTCAGCGATCTCCTCCGCGGTGCTTATAAACAGCCGATCCGCTCGGCGGGGGCTATTTTCGGCCACTTGGCGCGTGCGCACGGCCTCCCGGATGTGCCGGGCGGGTGCGCGAGCTCGCCGGCTGCTGGAAGTCGAATGAGGCACCGCGATCTCCTCCGCGGTGCTTATGAACAGCCGATCCGCTCGGCGGGGGCTATTTTCGGCCACTTGGCGCGTGCGCACGGCCTCCCGGATGTGCCGGGCGGGTGCGCGAGCTCGCCGGCCGCTGGAAGTCGAATGAGGCTCAGCGATCTCCTCCGCGGTGCTTATAAACAGCCGATCCGCTCGGCGGGGGCTATTTTCGGCCACTTGGCGCGTGCGCACGGCCTCCCGGATGTGCCGGGCGGGTGCGCGAGCTCGCCGGCCGCTGGAAGTCGAATGAGGCGCCGCGATCTCCTCCGCGGTGCTTATAAACAGCCGATCCGCTCGGCGGGGGCTATTTTTGGCCACTTGGCGCGTGCGCACGGCTTCCCGGATGTGCCGGGCGGGTGCGCGAGCTCGCCGGCCGCTGGAAGTCGAATGAGGCATCGCGATCTCCTCCGCGGTGCTTATAAACAGCCGATCCGCTCGGCGGGGGCTATTTTCGGCCACTTGGCACGTGCGCACGGCCTCCCGGATGTGCCGGGCGGGTGCGCGAGCTCGCCGGCCGCTGGAAGTCGAATGAGGCGCCGCGATCTGCTCCGCGGTGCTTATAAAGTGCCGATCCGCTCGGCTTGGAGCTATTTCCGGCCTCCCGTTGGTGCCGGGCGGCGTGCGCGAGCTCGCCGGCCACGATCTCCTCCGCGGTGCTTATAACCAGCCGCATGCGCACGGCCTCCCGGAATTTGAAAACATTTCGTCAATAAATTTCGCATATTGAATTTTGAAGTTTAATATAATGCAACAATTGAGCTCGACTTATACAAAGGATATATCATAAAATCGTAAATTTCCGTCGAATTTTAGGGGGTCAACTTATACACCGAGTCGACCTGTACACCGGCAAATACGGTAATACTTTAGACCGGGGGTTGTCAAAAATTTGTCCGCAACCCTTTAGTGCTTCATAATAATAATAATAATAATAATAATAATAATAATAATAATAATAATAATAATAATAATAATTATAATTATAATATATAACGGGCGGCTCGGTGGCGCACTGGGTAGCACGTCCGCCTCACAGTTAGGAGGGTGCGGGTTCGATTCCACCTCCGGCCCTCCCTGTGCGGAGTTTGCATGTTCTCCCCGAGCCCGCGTGGGTTTTCTCCGGGCACTCCGGTTTCCTCCCACATCCCAAAAACATGCTTGGTAGGCCGATTGATCACTCAAAATTGTCCCTAGGTGTGAGTGCGAGTGCGAATGGTTGTTTGTCTCTGTGTGCCCTGCGATTGGCTGGCAACCGGTTCAGGGTGTCCCCCACCTACTGCCCGATGACGGCTGGGATAGGCTCCAGCACGCCCGCGACCCCCGTGGGGACTAAGTGGTTCAGAAAATGGATGGATGGATGGAATTATAATTATAATTATAATTATATATTATTATATCATATATATTATTATATTATTAGATAAAATAATAATAGCACACACTCTGACCTCAGCTGATCTTAATCATCCGACATGTATTTTCTTAGCTTTGAAATAAAACAATTGCAACATAATTGCTCATTCTGAAAACCCGTGGCACTATTGCTTACATTTAAAATGTAATTAAATACATTGTGCAGGTTTAACACATTTCTGTCTGCATTGTCCCAATCAAGCTCCTCAGGCCTGCTGTGTGGAAAACCAATCTGGCTGAGACAACATGTCCGCCAGCCTATTTCTCTATTGTGTATTAGCTTCATAAGTGCAACAGCCTTTCTCTCAGGACTGTGGAACTGCTGTGACCTCACTATCTAACCTGTCACGCTGAAGACGTTGAAGTGGGGATGTCTGTCTCTCCCAAACGCCTGCTGCTCTCTCAATGTTTAATTAACTTTTTTTGTTGTCGTGAACGCGGCAGGGTGGAGTTAAGTCTAATGCTGGGCTTAAGATCTGGGGTTGGGGGTCGGAGTAGGTGGGTGCTGTAGTCGGCTCCACCAAATAAATCCCTCCACCTTCTTCTAAAGCGAGGAGGGGGCGGTGTTGATGTGGACTATGGAGCAACGATCCATTGATCCAAGATTCACACTCCAACAGTGATAATATTGAACTGGGCTCTCGGCCCAGGTCCTGTGGGAGCTGCCGCACCAGAAAAAACATGTCAGTGGACATTAGTGAGCACACATCACCTCCAAAAGCTGCCAGGAGTGCATACTGACATCCGTGAGGAAAACAGCTTGATCCTGAGAAAACATTATATATTATTTAAATGGATATTGGAACTCTTTGAAAGTATTCCTTCGATTCAGAACAAAATAAGCAGGTATAGAAAGGCTTAATTTGTATTAAAGTAGCATAGTGTACGGGTCAAAATCTGGTTGATTGTGTGTTGTTGCTCAAATCAATACTATTGGCCATGGGTATGTTGTTTTTTCAAATTACTGATCAATATAAAGCGTTGAAACTGCCTTTACTCTATGCCAGGGCTCAGCAACTTTGCGCCCGAAGCCCCCAAGGACCGCATGAGTAGCCCCAGGATCGGTCCTAGAAATGTCTTAACAGTGATGAGACATTGTGATTTTCAAGGAATGTTTCCAAATTATTGTGAAAAAGCATTGACTTTGTGACCTATCGCCTATCAATAATTATGAATAATATTAATAGGTAATTTGAGCAAAACACCTTATTTCACAAGTGTGTATCAAACTGAAAAGTGATGGTTTTGGAAATACAATATTTCATACATCCTTTATATTCACCAACAATGACTATATTCTCATGCCTCAATTTACAACAATTACTCATTTTATTAGGTTGTATTTGGTGAGTGTTTGTGGTTGGCACACCTTGATATATAATTTGTATCTGCAAGAAAATAGACCTCTTTTTAGACACATATTCTTGTATAACATGTATATTTGATTTGTTCCATACATTTATTGTTCTGCATTGCAAAGCAGTAAAAAATTAAATGAAATCTGAAAATGTCGGGCTACGACATGTCAGAGTAAGAGTGGAGGGGGAGTTGTGTTTATTGATTCCTCAGAGCGCGCGGATGGAGTTCAGTCCTGAGCCCCATTCCATGTTTTCCCACAGCCACTCTCTGCTGGGGTGATTATTCTGATTTACTCTGTCCCAGTTTGCTCCCCAGAGAGACTACTCGTGCACACATGCCACTTGCTCAAACACATACAACATACAACAGACAATAGTGTCTAAAGTGTTCAGACATGGAAGAACTGGTCCTCATTCTCAGCTAACTTTGAACAGCATGGATGGAGCACTGCAGTGTGCTGAATGGAGAACCTGAGGAGTGACAGCGTGGTGTGACACTGACTGGAAACTTGGGCAGCCTGCTTTGCCATGGAGTTAGGAAAAGTTTGGTCCAGACATCAGAGGACGCTGCTGATCACCATGATGATGTTCAAACTAGGTAAGGCTGCACATTTATGTACTTTAGCAAAAGTAGAATTGCTCATTTTCATGCTACGACATAGGCTGTATTATGAAGAAAAACTCCTTAGTTGAAGTCATTTTAGGTCTCTTAGTGATTTTTCATCTAAAATTGGTTTCAAAATCATAACTCCCAATATCTTTAAGCATCAGTGATGTCTTTGATGCACCACCTCCAGACACTGCAGCATCACATTACTGTAATAGTTCTAGGCCTTTATTGGCACTATAAAAGGCAAAATAAAGTCTGCATGCAGGCTTAACTAGTTTAGTAATAAGACTTCTAATTAGTAAAATTTTGCCCTGGAACACCTAAATTAGTCCCATGGTGCATGTGTGCGGGGGTTGGCGGTGGGACTTTGCTGGGCGACCCCTCCACCTTTTGAATACCACGCTGACCCATTTTCCCCATGACCCTCATTTGTGTGCAGTGTCTGAAGCTCATTTAAACGGTGGCCAACCGAAGGCAGGGAGCTGGGTGGCATTGTTAAAGCTCACCATGGTAACGGGCCGAGCGTCCGGCTGTACCGCTGCACATTTCTTTTTGTCTCAGTGTTAAATGGGGGTGGTGATGGGAATTAAGTCGCATGGCTAATGACCTGGCACCTTCAGCTATGAAGGAATTAAGGATGAATAAACCCTAGAAATGTCTGATTATTTTAAGTGCACAAGAGTACTGCATAAAAAAAACAGCAGAAAAGGTTTGCCTGGATACGCATACGAAAAACATGCATCACATTGAACAAAAGCCTTGAGGAAAGAGCCTGCTAAACACAAACCTCCTTATGGCTACCATCTGCAGATGACTCAGTCAAGCACAGGTGCATTAGATCCTTTCAGCATAAAATTCTGACTAATCCAAGTTGAATGTGTTCTGAAGAAAAAAGATAAATAAATGACATACTGGTGGATCCAAGGTGAATGTCCATAAACATCTATACTATGCTAAAAATATAGCAGAAACAGCTAATGTAAAAAATTGTTGATATTTTTCCAAGTTATGTGAATCTGAAATTGTTGAAGGTGAATTAACTGCACGTTGCCACGTGTGTTGTATGAATCGATATGGAATTACATAGACCGTGCAATTTACACAAAGAACAAAAGCATGCATGCCACTGTCTGACTCAATATGCAAGCATGACCGATACAGAGTATTTGCAAATTTTTGGATAAAGCAAAGCAGCCACCTGCTGGGGAAACCCAGAAGTTCTGCCAGTGTCTGATGGTAAATAAAAAGGCTCAGAGCTCAACTTGTTGGCTGGGGGGGCTTCCCCCTCTCTGTGACCCATTGCACAACTGCTTTCTCTGTCTATGCATCATGGCTCTGATTCCATTGCTGTGACTGGGTACCTGCCAGGAATTCTTCGGTTGTTATGATTCACCAATATAAATATATTTAACAATGTATTGCAATTATACCTACAATGTAGGTATAATTGCTATGCACTATCTTTAGTCTGACAAGTGCTTAGTTAAAACTGAGAATACGTATAGATGTGTAGCGCTACAGTCAAACCCAGTAAAATGGGGATATCAACACAATTCCCGTCACCACAATGCAGTTGACATGAAATAGACAAGCGGTGCATTACAACTACAAACATTAAACTTTACAGCTTCGCATCCAAATCAAGTGAACATAGTTTGTATTATATGCTCCCCACTTTTTAAGAAATCAAAAGTAATGGGACAAATTTACAAATTAAACTCGTTAGTACTTGTTCCAAATCTTTTACATTCAATTATAACCTGAAGTATGGAACTCATAGACATCATCAGATGAAGCCTTTCATCCCTGCCTGTACTGTCTTCAGGTCCAACTTTTCAACTAGCTTCAGTTTTTGCTTGTTCTTGGGTATTTTCCCTCCACTTTTGTCTACAGATTGTGAAATGCATGCTCTATTGGTCTAAGTCAGGTGATTCACTTGGCCATTGGATAAAATTCCGCATTTTCGCCTAAAAAACTGGTTGTTTTCACAGTATGCTTCTGGACATTGCCATCCAATGAGTTCTAAAGTATTTGGCTGAATATGAGCAAATCATAAAGATAAGAGATAAAATAATTCATCCATCATCTTTTTGTTAGCGGTCACATAATAAAAACATGGGAACCAGCTTTATTGGTAGCCATAGATGCACACGCCACAGCTATACCACCACCACTGATGTAGTTGTGCTGTATGTGGCAGTGATGGATTCATCTGGATGAATGGATAATACTACAAACCCAATATTCTTAAAAGAAATTTAATCGAAAGATAAATTTCAGTTTCAAAGGAGAAGCCAGCTGCCCAATTTTTTAACATACACCCAAATAGGAGAACATGTTCCGTTCTGCACAGCAGTGCGAGGTAATCCCCGATCAATTTAAATCTCTCGGAAGGACACAGTGTAGTCTGGACTGTGTCAGTCGCCAAACAAGTTGTACCTGCTAGCAGGGACCAGCTCTGCTGAGTGTTATCACTGTGCTGATATAGTGGTACCAGTCAGTGCCACGGATCAAGCTTGTCTCACTATAACCATGATCTACTGCGTGTTTTGTGATTCAGGGGGTTGGGCTATGTTTAGGAGGGTGCTGTTATCATCTCCTTGGAATGTGTGAGGGGATAGTGGGGTCTGGATAGAAGGGTGTAGAGTGAGGAGATCCTTGCAGCCACTGTCAGCTCGCCTCTATCTCGAGATCAATGACATTACAAGTGGAGGAGTATAAAGTATATGTTACTACGACATATTGCCTTTGTACAGGTGCACAGGGTGGTCTTTAGCATCATTTAAAGATGAGTATCTCCCGGCATAAAGTGGAATATCAGGAGGATGTGAAGAAATGATGCAAGGCGAAGGAAATGACAACTTTAAAGCTTCAAGCTGAGATAAGAGGGAAGAAAAATAAACAATTCGACACCCTCACCAAAAGATAATTAACACACAAGGTGGCATTCAGTTCACTTGTGAAATACCGCGGCCCCACACATTCCTTCACAGCTCCCAAATTAAAACTTAATTTTAGTAGCCCTATGTCTCGTCGTGTATCCTGCATGAGAAGTGCAGGGGAGGAGGATCTGATGGGAAGTGGCGCGGCAGATAAAGAAAGTAATAGAGAGGGGATTTTGAGTCGATGTACTGGAAACTCATCAAAGTGTGTTTTTATCGGTCGATAGAGTAAGAACTCATCTTTTCCTGTCTTTTGATGAAAGGCTTGTAGTTATGTCAATGACCACGTATTCATAGTAACCTATTTACTGAAGTAACAACCCCAGTGTACAAATCTGTGTTAAAAATATTTTAAAGTATTATTTGTGCATTTTTGATCCAATCTCAGGGTGAAAAAAGGTTTGTGTGAGTTTTTGTAGTTGTTTTTGCTATCAAATGTAAAATCTAATCAAATTGGAAAAGGCTCTTGAAAGGGTGAAATGGTTCTTGGCAGAGGTTGCTGATTCGTTTATCCGATTTTAAATTTGTATTTGCTTTTTTTCTGAAAAATGAGATTATGTGATTTGTTATTTCACAAGTTGCAAAGCCTGTTTTTTTTAAATGATTACAACTTTGCAGGTTGGAATCTCAGCTCAGGCCCTCTTGTGTGGGGTGTGTATGGGGTGTCCACGTGCAGGCGTAGGATTTCTCCAGATACTCTGGTTTCCTCCCAAATTCCAAAAACAATCATATTAGTTGAATCAAAGGCTCTAACTTGTCCATTGGTGTGACTGAATTATCTTTTGTTCATACTGTATAGTACGTGCCTGCTACAATTGACTGACTAGCAGTCCAGTCCTTCACCCCTTGTCAGCTGGGATAGAGCCCAGCTCAGTTGTGACCCTGTAAGGACAAGCAGTATACAAAACGGATGAAGGGATGAAAGGATAAAGATAGGCTCGAGACTACACCACTTTGACACATTTCCTCACAACAAGTGCCAAAATGATTTTACCAGTGTGTTAATTTAAAAGGATGTTTTGCGAAATTGTGAAACTGTACATGACATAAATGGGCATAGTTTCGATCAGAAAATAGTAACAGTGTTCACAATTTAAAACAGTCCAGCAAAGTGCCTGTGTTTCCATCAAATATGCACAGGTTCCTGCAGAAACATGCACCTGTTGGTGCAGAATATTAGCATGCATTTATTCTCTTGGACCAAACACTAAAAAGGTAGACATGATGTTTTTTTAATCAGTGTTTAAAGTCACCAATGCCCACAACAGTGAGATCAGTGAGGTCCTCACCCCAACAGTCGGAAACAAAATGTTATACTATGTGTGTAACTTTCATAGACAACACAGACAGCTGCTAACTTTAACCAAGCTTCTAATATGTTTACTTTTGACACCATCTGCCTAGACTTTAAATCCTGACGAAAGATAGGCTTTTTTCCTTTCATTACCAGATTGGTTCCTAAGCACCTCAAAAGGTCAGAGGTACAGGTAGCCCGCTATATAAGCCGCATGGTAATGCAGCTTATGAGAGGAGGATGTCTATAAGTTGACCGAAAGTTAAGACATTCACTTACAGTAAAATCCCTAGCTCTCAAACTGCTCATTGAGAGTCGTGGAAATGAATGTACTAGGTTCTTCATTCCGATGGTACGACCGTGGAAGGCTTGTTGTTTTGTGCTTTAATGGGCAACTTTTGTTTTTCAACAACCCTGCAAACAGATAGATTTATGACATTAGTCACTAGTTTGTAAAACTGTTAATGTGGACTTGTAGTTATCTGATTAAACATGCTGAAATCGGAATGTGCTCCTGAAATTAAATTACCAGTCATTTTAGGGATAGGCGGCTCGGTGGGACTGGTTAGCACGTCCGCCTCACAGTAAGGAGAGTACCGGTTCGATTTCACCTCCGACCCTCCCTGTGTGGAGTTTGTATGTTCTCCCAGTGCCCGCGTGGGTTATCTCCGGGCACTCCGGTTTCCTCCCACCCCCCCCCCCCAAAAATTGCTTGGTAGGCCATTTGAGCACTCCAAATTGCCTCTGGGTGTGCGGATGGTTGTTCGTCTCTGTGTGTCCTGTGATCGGCTGGCCACTGGTTCAGGGTGTCCCCCACCTACTGACCGATGACTGCTGGGATGGGCTCCAGCGCACCCGCAACCCCGTGGGGACAAGCAATATAGAAAATGGATGGATGGATTTTAGAGATATTAGCACTTTGGGTAAAGTGGAATAAATGTTGGATGTTTCAAAGTTGATGCTATGTGGACAAAAGACACTGAAGTTCTGAAATGGGACGGACATGCGTCAACGTTCAAGTAGTGGACAGTACAAAAATGGCTGTTTTGTGCATCTTTGTGTGCAGTGGAGAAACTCCACACAATGGTTTTATTGGACAGTGTAGCTTGTAAAACTGTTAATGAGCAAGCTTACACGAATACAACTTCTCATCCACACCCTAGTATTAAATGCTACCACTTATTCCTGTCTGTTTTTGCTTATTTAATATAGTAAGTCATCAAATTTCTCTTTTAGAAGAATGGAATTTGCCATGCCAACTAAAAGTGTTTAGTTCTGCTTTTGCATAGAACCTATTCTCCGTAGTGCATCAATCTCTTTCATGTTGCATTGCATCCAAAGTCGAGTTGTTAAATCTTCAGTAATTTTGTCATTTCATTCACAGGTCTTCTGTGTACAGCGGCAGCAGACAAGTGTCTCTCATCACCTTGTAACAATGGCGCCACGTGTCTTGAGCATCTGGGTGACTATGTGTGCCTTTGTCCTAAAGAGCCAGTGTGGTACATGGGCAAAAACTGCGATGAGTTGTATGACGCTTGTATCTTGGCACCTTGCACTAACTGCACCAGCAGTCCGGGAACTGGCAATTTCACATGCCACTGCCCTGATGGCTTCACTGGCGTCAACTGCACCGAGGATGTAGACGAGTGTGAAAGCAACCCCTGCAAAGGTGTCAGGTCACACTGTGTCAACAGAATTGATGCCTATTCATGCCACTGTCCCCGTGGATTTGGAGGAAAATACTGTGAGTTTAATGTCACCACTTGCTCAGAGGAAACCTGCCACAATAGTGGAATCTGTATAGACATTCATGACATTGGACATCATTGTCAGTGTGATGCTGGATACCAAGGGGACAACTGCGAAGAAAACATCAATGAATGTGAATCTGCTCCCTGTCAAAATGGTGCCATCTGTAAAGATGGCATCAACGCCTACCAGTGTTTCTGCGTGCCTGGATTTCAGGGCTTCCACTGCGACTTGGACATAAATGAGTGTGCCTCTCAGCCATGTCAAAATAATGGTACATGTTCGGATGAAGTAGACAATTACAGTTGTGATTGTACTGAAGGCTTCAAAGGTAGGTCAATCAGACAATAGGACACACACACACACACACACACGCACGTATGCACACACACACACACACACACACACACACACACACACACACACACACACACACACACACACACACGTACGCACGTATGCACACACACACACACACGTACGCACGTATGCACACACACACACACACGCACGCACGTATGCACACACACGCACGCACGTATGCACACACACACACACACACACACACACACACACACACACACACACACACACACGCACGCACACACACACGCACACACACACACACATGCACGCACACACACATACACACACACACACACACACACACACACACACACACACACACACACACACACACACACACACACACACTCTCTGACTATCTTTATGTATTGCTGATCTCTATCTAATGTACTCCTTTGTTGGTTATGAATGTCTGTGTATTAAAATATATGAATTATGTTGTCAATCTCATATCTTGGCCCACTTCCATCTTTTTAGGAATTAACTGTGAAGTAGATATCGACGAGTGTGAAGTACAACCCTGCCAGAACGGCGCTACCTGCCACGACTATATTGCCATGTACACATGTGAGTGTATGGACGGTTTCCAGGGTCAAGACTGTGAGGTCAACATTGATGAATGTGTCAGCATGCCATGTCTGAATGATGGCAGGTGCATTGATGGTGTCAACAGGTAGGATTCAAACACACACAAAAAAATATACAGTTTCATTCAGTACAAAAACATGTTGGCTCTACTTTATTCAAATGAAATTGCAGGGGTCTATAGAGTCTGTTTTATTTCTCAGCAATGTGTGGAATATAGATATGCAATGTATAGTTATTTCATGACTAAAATTATGTCGAAATCCAGATAATTCAAAAGGGTTCATATACTGTTCTTACAAGTGATTGGTGTTATTGGTGTTGTAGTGGTTCACATGACTGACTTTTTTATTTTTGTAGTTGATATGGGGTCAAGGGCCACTCAGCACCATATTCACATTGATCACGAAACTGACCTAAAATTAGTCCTAAACTGGATTAATCGAATAATTCGAAGCATTTCTCATATATGGAGCTACTTATGGGCGGCTCGGTCGTGCACTGGTTAGCATGTCCGCCTGGTTAGCACATCCGCCTCACAGTCAGGAGGGTGTCGGTTCGATTCCACCTCCGACCCTCCCTATGTGGAGTTTGCAAGTTCTCCTGCGTGGGTTTTCTCCGGGCACTCCGGTTTCCTCCCACATCGCAAAAACATGCTTGGTAGGCCGATTGAGCACTCCAAATTGCCCTTAGGTGTGAGTGCGAGTGCAGATGGTTGTTCGTCTCTGTGTGCCCTGTGATTGGCTGGCAACCGGTTCAGGGTGTCCACCGCCTACTGCCCGATGACCGCTGGGATAGGCTCCAGCATGCCTGTGACCCCCGTGGGGACAAAGCGGTACAGAAAATGGTTGGATGGATGGAACTACTTACCGTATGTAGTGTTTGTATAACTGTACAACATTGAAATGGTAATATTAATTTTACCAACACAATTTGATGATCAGTCATATTTGTTTTACATACACCCCTTGTCATGCTAATCAATTTTTTTTGCCAGCCCCGACACTGCTAGGCCACATTGTAGAGTTCACCGGGGATAAGAATTAACCTAATTTGTCTCTGTCATTTTAATGAATCTAGACTAGATTGACGAGAGGTGCTGGGAATACCTAACACAGATTGACTGAGTGAGTGAGAAAGATAAGTGTCATACAAAGTGTGTCCCATGGGAACACACGTGAATCAATTAGTTAAATACTGTAATACATCAGGGGGTGGGCGAGACACCTTCTTTGCTCCTCTGTTTTACTGAGCCATTTTGTGCAATTCTGTGCTTCCATGTCTGTGGGAACATTTCTTCAGATACATTTTGATTAAATATGATTTGATTAAATATGATTAGTGTATAAAAGAAGGTCCATAAATGTATACTTTGATAAGTTTTATTTAATGTCAAAAATGATATGCACAGTCATTACTTTAATACAATAAAACATGTAAAGTGTTTTCCTCAATATATTTGATCTGAAAAATTTGTTGAATACTTTGCGTAATTTATTTAATGGTCATCTGCTCTACCTGAGCAAAACTGAGTAGGCCTGAGTATTTGGACACAACAGATCACATGTATACATAGGTTAGGTTGATGCCACCAGCAATTTCTACACACGTGTCTTGTTCTTCCTTAGTTACATTTGTGACTGTGAGGGCACAGGCTTTGAAGGTCACAACTGTGAGGAGGATGTTCCTGAATGCGCTTCTGATCCATGCCAGCATGGAGGCACTTGCATGGAGGGGACTAACCAGTACACATGTCTCTGTTGGCCAGGTATACAACTTTCCATTAACTTGGATTTTTTAATCAAGCAAAATCTCAAATATACTAACATTTTCTTCTCCACATTTTCCATTATAGATACTAGATTCAACTTATATCAAGTTGTGACTCGAAATTCCACCACAGTTTTATGGCACAAAAACACAATATGGCATGCGAATTAAAGGATTCTAGTTAATGTGGCTTAATACCTCCACAGATTGGCTGTTTCTCACGCATACATCAAATTCAACAATAGAATTAAATACTTAGGGGTCAGAATGGGAAAAAAGAGAAGGGTTGTGTGATTATGTGGAAACGGCAATGCAAGATTATTAACATACGTAAGTCACCTAGAAATGAATGCAAATGTAGTAAGTGTTGCTTCCTACTCATTGTTGGGCTTTCAAACTATGTATAAACAAGGTTTTACTTTCAACCAAGGTTTTGCTTTTGCTTAATTCATCTTGCAATCTACGAGTCTTATTTGGACATTAATTTCAATATTACAGATGAGTACATAGAAATAATGCTTACCACACAGGAAGTCAGTATGGCATGGTTTTGTAAACTAATTCATCTGTTTTTAGGTTATGAGGGAGAGAACTGCCAGGTCGATGAAGATGAGTGTGAGCAGTACCCGTGTGAAAATGACGGTGAATGCTTCCAGCGTTCAGAAATTGAAAACTATGGGGTACTCCCTGAACTCAGCGCAGCCAATTTTTCCTTTGAAGAAGCAGCTGGATTCATCTGTCACTGTCAACCCGGATTCACAGGTAAGCCCCCACTTCCTTTAACATTGTTTTGACAGCAAAGCGAGATGAACAAATCTGTTGCTGTTACAGGAGAAAATTGTTCTCTGAATGTGGACGAGTGTGTATCTGCTCCATGTCAACATGGAGGAAGCTGCCAGGATTTGGTCAACTCATATCAATGTTTGTGCTCTGATGGCTTTACAGGTAGGACCTATTGTAAATCCCTTTCTCGCTGTTATAGTAGTACATGTATTGAAATCATTCGACCAACAAGAGTCCTTATCAATCATTAGTTTTTCAGATTGGAGAATTGTGCTAGTGTTTGCATTGTAGAACTACTTTCACGTTGCTGAGGTGCGTGTTCAAGGATGCCAAGGGAAAAATGGTTAAAAGTTGACCGCTGTTTAAGGGTACTTCAGGCCTGCCTTCCACCCTATCGTGTGTCTGTACCACCTGGTACCTCCTATTCGATGACATCATCACTTTTGCAGCCAGGTTTGATTGAGGATTTTGGGCTTTTCTCAAACGGCAAGAGGCTGGCTCACCACTGGCTGATCAGACCTTTTGTGTATTTGGCAGCCCATAATTTCACCTGCTTTTTCAGCCCTAGCCAACTGACTGCTTTATTTGGCACCACTGGCATGCTTTTAGTGGTCTTCCTTTGGGCCTGCCCTCTGATTCCCACCTCCTTACGTGGCCTTGGAATGGCTTCAAAGCCTCTGCAGCCCACTTCCACTAGATGTACCGGTACATTCCAGCCAGTGTGGTTTGCTTGTTTAGTTTGCTAGGTGGCATAACCACAGCCTTTTACTTTCAAATGCAGTATCGGTGGCCACCAACATTCAGTGCACATGAGTTTGTTAGTGTATTCGTCGTACCCTTCCCACATGAACAATGGTAATGGTGCAAAGTGTTCAAATCATATCATCTATCGACCCTTTTGCTCTCAAGTATGGTCATGCACTTCAGCATTTTGTTGTGACACGTGATTGTCATTGTATTTACCTTGAGCAAAGGTGGTCATTGCAGGGGCAGCACACTGGGGGTAGATTGGATCCTCTCCTTACATCTAATACTATATCATATATATAGCATCAACTAAAATCAACCATACTATACCAAACTTTTGGACATGATACGTATCTGTATAAGAATGAGAGGATGCGTAACAAGTTTCAGCCAAATGTATGGTGTCATGAGTGAAACCGCATATTCTATTACAAAGCTCCTGGGCAGATATTTTCTAATTTCCCATATTTTTAAAATTTTTAAAAATATGTCCAAATTTGAATTACTTAACTTTGTTATTTTCTTTATGAATGAATTTAAAATGTGATGTATAGCCTTTATATGAGCTATTTTTTTTTTCAACACATAAGGCTATTTTTTTTCCACAATATGATCTGATTTTCTAAATTCTTGTAGCGTTGTCTACCAGCATGTGTCAAGACAGTGATTGACTAATGATCTGCAATGGTTGTACCCTGCCGTTCTCTCTATTGTTAATTCAAGCAGGACAGGCTATTTTTTCTGATCATGGATTTTTTCTGATGATGTAACCTCCATACAAACCTCACATCTCAAAGAAAGGGGAAAAAAAGAGAAAATCAAGCACCAACAAAATATGACACAATATACCAACATACAGGACTGTGTCAGAAAATTAGAATATTGTGATAAAGTTCTTTATTTTCTGTAATGCAATTAAAAAACTAAAATTAAATTAATAAAAGGCTTGCAATATTTCATTTGATTTGTAATTAAATCCAGAATGTATGACATTTTTGTTTTTTTTAATTGCATTACAGAAAATAAAAAAACTTTATCACAATAGTATTCTAATTTTCTGAGACAGTCCTGTATAACAAAACAGTTGTACAAGTGTGACACTGGGGCCACAGCAAACAGAAGGGGATGCATATGGTTTACATTAGGACAAGCAGCAAAACAACAAAGCCAATAAATGGTCCCATATGTTCATCTTGGGTATTAAACAAGGACCACAAAGCAATTGTTGGAGGGGAGAGGAGATTATGATAAAGCTTCTTAGGAGACTGTTTCAAATCTGCTGAAAAACAAGGACGATGTCAAGTACATGTGTGTGTGCAAATCTTGTATTTATATTTGTTTTTCAATAACATTTTTCAAATGATGATTTTCAATGAATGCATCATTAATGCATTTGCTATAAAAAAATGGAACACTCCATGTGGAACTGAACATAATCCCAATAAATCTCATAAGTGTGTGTGCTAGACTGACTTCTCAAATGCAAGAAGTAGTCACCACATTGTCTGCCCCTGCCTGTTTGCACAGCCATCCCCAAACTATCCTCTCACCTACTTGACTTAGGCTATAAAAAGTGCAAGGTTCATTATCCCTAGTGACGTGTGGCGAAGCTCAGGACTGTTGAGGCACGTACCAAGCTTATTATAGTCTGGAAACCTTAAGTACAGTTAGTTTTTATTTTGTTACGAGTTAGTTTTTTACATTTAGTTGGTTTTAATTAGTTTTCAGGGTGGTTTTGTTCATTTCTATTAGTTTTCTTATTTCCAAAACAGTTTTAGTTTAGTTTTACTTTGTTTTAGTATTAGTTTTCATTTTTACAAAAAAATGTTTACCGTAGGTTGTTGTGTTGTGTGTAGTAACATTTCAACAAAAACATTACGTTAGAAGATGTTGGCATTACAAGGCACAGTCGACAGACTTGCAAGAGTAACAGAATTACAGTAATCACAATGCATTATAAATAATAAAAAAAATAAAAAATCCAAAGTTAGATGCATGCATGCATGCGCCCCAATTGAATAAATCAAATAAAGATAGGCTACCTTGTTTGCCAAGTTGCCAACTTCTTAAGTGGACTTCCAGTTGAGAAGTATTAAACCCAGGTGTATGGTTCACAACTTTCTTTATATACTCTGTGATGTGTTTTGTTCACATCTGAACCAAAAAAATTAAACCACTTTTTATCTTTGGGTTGTGTTTCGGGCTGACTTAAATAACAAAAGCAGGGGAGCCATTCGAGCATAAACCACTCCTAAGAGCGATGTCATCTGGTGGCTGCTTGATGATGTTGCTTCTGTGCAACGCACATTAAGAGGACTACAACTTGGGCAACTGTTCAACCATTTTTTCTGACTAGTGGCTGCACAGTAATACCAAAGGCTCACGTATTAAATCAATTCTCAAAGAAGAAAAAGGACATTTTCACTACAATTCTACTTAATTTTAGTTAGTTTTGTAAACGAAAAATGTAGTTTCAGTTAGTTTTGTTTTTTAATTAAAAATACATTTTTGCACTTTATTTTATTTCATCAACTAAAATGTTTTTTTCAATTTTAGTTATGAATCAAGTCAAGTTTAAGTTAAGTTTATTTATATAGCCCTTAATCACAGACAAGCCTCAAAGGGCTTCACATGTGCAAAATTGACAATTATTCTCAACATCCCCTGATCTTAACTCCTGGGAGGGCAAGGAAAGACTCAAAGTACCCCTACTGGGGAAAAATAAAAAAAACCTTGAGAAGAGATCTCAGATGGGAGAATCCTCCTTCCAGGATGACCAGGCTGCAATGGAAAATAAAAAGTAGATGTCCATATTCAAAGTGAAGAGCTGCGAGAAGGTGCCCTCAATTGTCATGGCAGTGTCTGCGAGGGTGGTGATCCGCCTCAGATCCCTCATCATCTACTGTACTTTATTTTAAAAGTACAGGACTGTATTTTTTTTTAACCTTTATTTACCCAGGCAAACAATTAAGAACACGTTCTTATTTACAACTGCGGCCTGACTTTTGAATTACAATATATTTGCATAGAATAACAGTGGGTGCTGTGGTGATTTTCACCGCATTTATTATTATTAGAATAGCATACTACTGTATTTTGGCTTACAAACATGACAGTAGGATAATTATATTATGTGTACACTGCACACCAGTTTACTGTTTAAATCTGCTGTTTAACAATAATGTATCTGATTAATATGGTACTTTTAACACACTAAAGCGCCCACAATGGACACATTAATTATGCACATTCAGGTAGCAGTAAACTCCATATGTAGCCACAATGACAAATGATTCGGCTCGAGCAGGAGTCGGACAGCAGGTGTTTATGGTTACTGCAATACCCGCTCTACCTCCTGAGCCACGGCTACCCCGTATTTTAATGTTAAATTGTGTATCGTCTTGTGCTTCTACTATAACATGCACCACTAAGCAGCTGTCTGTGCCAAAGTAGCGAGTTAAAGTGGACTGGCCATTTCAAGGTAGTGGCGGTAGAAAAAGCAAATATCTTGTGTTACGTGTAGGTGTTTGTGTCTAAACCTGGGGTAGAGAATCCTGGCCCCTTGAGATCGATATCCTGCCTGTTTTCAATGTCTTCCTGCTGCAACACCCCTGATTTAACTCAGCTCATCAACAATCTCTGTAGAAACTTGATATCTCGATATCCTGAATCAGGTGTATTTGAGTAATTCCACCTCCTCAGCGGCCTTTACTACTCATAGTCCTCTTTCCCTCCCTTAAATATGGGTCTCTAAGGCCCTTGCACTTTCTGCAGAATACTATCTCCTCTTACAGAAAGAAACAAAGTCAAACTATCTTTGGCTAATGCTAATGCCAGTTTGGCTCACAGTACAACCAACATGAATATACTGTATTGCACAGTATCAAATTATGTTGTTTGGAACGCATTATATCTATGCAGTAAATTCTTGACACTAACTGGCTGTCGTGACGAAACTTTCGTGGTTGACGAAACACGCAAATATGTGGCTTGAGTTGCAAAACTTGAACTTAAATCGACAAAGAAGCAAACTGTTGCGTGTTTGGCCCAGCACAAATTGATGCATACTTGCCTTAAGAGTTTAACTTGTGTCTGTTGTGAACATTACATATACACTCGCTGTACCGCAATGCTTGCCTATAATGTAACTTAATTGTCACTCAATTATGGCAAATTTCATGGATACAAAGTATTATTTATTTATTTATTATTATTATTATTATTATTATTATTATTATTGTTATTATTATTATTATTATTATTATTATTATTATTATTATTATTATTATTATTATTATTATTATTATTATTATTATTGTTATTTTACCAGGATGCAATCTACTATCACCATTTTTTTTATTTTGTCGATCCTGATCGACATTGGGCACCGATATTAACCTCTATTTCAATACAACTGAATAAATGTGTGTGTGTTTATGTATGTGTGTGTACTTTGTTTATTTATTTTAATTTTTTATTTCTGTTGGCTTAACTAGATGGCCATTGTTGCATATCGCCATAGGCCTGTAGTGCCCCCTACTGGTCTTTTTCAGGATCACCTGCAACTACCCGGCACCCCTTGGCCAGGGCTGGGATCAGGAATGCATTCCCCTTGTCAAATACTGACAGGAGCCAGCTGGAAGCTGGCGGCTTATGACTTAGCTCGGGATGGGCTGCAGACGGTCAGGAGCGCAGGGTGTGAGGGAGGGAGGGAGGGACAGAGGGATGGAGGAGGGGTAAAAAAGAAAAGGTGGGCAGGGCTGCCTTGTAATCACTTCTGTCTGCCTGCATGGAGTATAGTGGAAGAGTAAAGACATGTTTGCTTTTTTTAATCTTATGGAGTAAAAAGACACGAAGGACGTGGTTGTGCCACTTGTGTCATCTTGCAGTGTAAGAGTGTGAGTGTCTTGGCTGTAAACTCATTGGAACATGAGAGGAAGGAGGTTACTGTTGCTGCTGCTCTGTTTTTGCTGTGGGCCATGGCGGCTGACAGGTACAGCATGGTACAGCACTTTTACTTCATGTACTGGAGCTAGATAATGACGTGTTTGTATTAGAAGACATAACTTTGTCATACAGTATTACAAATAGTGCTCACTGGGTTTCCAATGTTTTCAAATTTGTCAAAACCTTTCTCTTGCTCTATCTCAGGTTTCTCAAGCTGTGATGTTCAAAAATTAAGCAACCAACCCATACTACAATAATTGTATGACAGTAAAGTCAATGACCTTTCATTATTGTAAATTTAATTTACCCAGTTATAATTTCTCAGCTTCCTCATTTGCCAATAACAAAATAACACATTGCCTCAATCAAATCTGCTTAGAAGGCAACATACAGGCAAGCTTGTCTCTGCATCTAAATAAAGAAGTAGGCTGAGCCAGTTTCCAGCACAGCCAATGTTTGATTTGGGTTTATATGAATAAATTAACTGTGAGCATTATGAATGGATGTGAGTATATTGTTTGAATATTAATGACTAAAATGTTGGTTCTTTCAATGCAGGTGTGCATTGTGACGTGGACATTGACGAGTGTGACAGCAATCCCTGTCAGAATGGTGCCACATGTGAAGATGCTGCCAACTCTTATATATGTCACTGTCCCGAACCAGAAACTGGCCGAGAGCCATTGGGTGGGCGCAACTGCGATGTTGTTCTGGTTGGTTGTCGGCAGCACGATTGTCAGCATGATGGCATTTGCATGCCATTGCTGACAGCGTATGGAGATCATAGCTACACGTGCCTCTGTGGGCCAGGCTGGACGGGAGAACTCTGCAACACCTCTACCACCTTTTCCTTCAACTCAGAGGGCTACGTCCACATGCAGCTGCCTGTTTCTAAAAACAGAGGAAGGCAAGGTACTGATGACTACAACTATGGACTCAGTGTACAATTAAGATTCAGGAGCACTTTGCCGGACATGTTGTTGTACCATCGTGGTACCCTGGAACACTTCATCTCCCTGGAGTTAGTGCGGGGTTCCCTTCAGGCCAGGTTAAAATTTGGGAGATTGCTACAGGTTGTTTATCCAGGTCCAGTCAATGACGGAGAATGGTACAGAGTCACCGTGACGATGGATGAGAGACTCATTATGTTTGTAGAGGGACCTGGCTGCGAGGAAGGATGTCAAGTGAAAAATCTAGTGTACAACCATCTTATCTTCTTCCAGTCAAATTCCTTTCAACAGCTGTTTGTAGGAGGAGCACCAAAGGAATATTTGACACTCACGTTAAGTGGGAGGAATTTCATTGGCTGCATGGAAGACCTTCAAGTCGACTACAAACTGCTGATGCCTCAGGACCTCATGAGAGAGGATAACATGGGTTTGGAATTGGGATGTGTCAAAGAAGATGTGTGCCATGACGACCCTTGCAAACAATCTGGGTTTTGCGTGGACATGTGGGTTGTGGCCAAATGTCAGTGTCACCGGCCATACTTTGGCGAAAGATGCGAAAGAGGTGAGATTTCTTAGAGCTGTGGTCTTATACTGCCTTTTAAGATGTCTGATAAACTATCTGTAGCTGTCACTGTAACTATCAATAGCTGTGGTAATGCAGCTTCAGGCAGGTTAGTTCCTGTTTACTTCCTAAAACAGACAAGCTACAGTTTTAGTCCTATACAGCAGCCATTTAAAAGTCATTCAGACACTGCATGTACATGTACATTACTGTATAATAATTTTAAACATTGTCTTTGTAGAGTACCCATCCTGGACCTTTGGTCATGAGAACACTACAAGCTATGCAGCCTTCAACATCAAAGAAACCCATGGAGAAAATTTCACCATCTCCTTTATAATGCGCTCTCTTAAAAAAAATGGCCTTCTTCTGCAATTTCGGCGAGGGGAAAGGTCCTACCTGACGCTTTACCTGAAGGAAGCTACTGTCGCCATCTACAGCGCTTACACCACACTCTTGTCGGAGGCCAAGTTCGTCACAGATGGAAAAGATAATTTGGTGACGATAAAAGTAAACTATGGCCACGTGTTCTTCCCCATAGCGGGG
Source organism: Syngnathus scovelli (assembly GCF_024217435.2). Lineage (NCBI taxonomy): Eukaryota > Metazoa > Chordata > Actinopteri > Syngnathiformes > Syngnathidae > Syngnathus > Syngnathus scovelli. The sequence continues at coordinate 9,954,216 of NC_090849.1, read as the reverse complement.
AACCATCGCGCCATAGGGAATGTGAGCATCGAGGCAGAGGATGTTGTGTATGTTGGAGGACTCCCTGTAGGTGAAAATGTGAATCCCTGGGGTGGAAAATTTAAGGGCTGTCTACAAGACATTCGACTGGATAACAAGCACTTGTCCTTTGTGCATTATAAAGAAGAGGTGGAGAGTTATCAGGCCACTGCAGAGAAGAATGTTCTGCCAGGATGTCAAAGTGACAATTCATGCAAGGTACTGTGCACAAATTATTAGATTAACTCACTTTTACGACAGTTTTACTGATGCTTTTAGTTTCAAGCATGTTGCAATGTTTCCGTGCACTCTGACAGTTGAACTGTGCTGTACTGCCTCAACCTGACATTGATCTGGTTGTGAATCCCTTTGATCTGTTTATTACGTCCTAATCTGCTCTGCAGCTTGTTCTGAACCTCTGCAGTCATCTTGGGTTAGAGATTTTGCAAGTGAGCGGCATCTAATCCACGCACCTCTCTTTGTGTTTGTACACAGAATGAGCCCTGTCTCAATGATGGAAAGTGTCAGATTACCTGGAATGATTTCAAATGTGACTGTTCCATTAACTTCTCTGGACGACTGTGCGAGAGACGTTTGTGGTGTGTCGAGAACCCTTGCTTTGAAGGAGGGCAGTGTGTCGACCTATGGGATGGTTATGAATGTGAGTAGTATTTAATCATTAGCTTCATTCATACTTAAAGTCACCCGAGGACAACATTTAAAAAGTGTCACTTAACATTCAATGGTTCGGACAACCAACCAATCAGAGACCATATACCGTATTTTCCAGACTATAAGGCGCACCGGACTATAAGGCGTACCTTCAATAAATGGCCCATTTGAAAACTTTGTACATATATAATGCACACTGGACTATAAGGTGCACCATTAATGCATTAATTTTCTGAGACAGTCCTGTATAGCGGCCGACCATTCGCACCGACATTCCACGAACCATTACCATTGTGACTGAATTTGTAAATATGTAACTATATTCTTTACTATATCCTTTGCAGATAGGTTGATATTGCAAATGATAATCTGTTGTCAATTGGACTACCAGAAAAGTTAAAGATTAAAATAATAACAAATTATCAATTTTATGAAAGTTGAATTAATTTTTATTAGATGTATTAAGTTTGTTTTATTGTTGTTATTGTTGTATGAATAAGAAAGGTGCTATTGGTCTTTGTGACTGCAGTAAACAGGCCAGGTTGCATCTTGTCAGATTTTTAATCCAAATCAAATCATTCTCCATTTTATCTTTTTTATTTCAACTTCAGACGCAACAAATTACTTTATAATCACAAAATAATGATCCATAGTCTTTTTGATTCATGATTCACAGTCTTCAGCGGGCCACTTATGATTGATTTTATGACACAATGCTTCGGGCCAGTTTAAATTTAGACGCGGGCCGCATTTGGTCCATATATAAGGCGCACCGGACTATAAGGCGCACTGTTGGCTTTTGAGAAAATTTGAGGTTTTTAGGTGCGCCTTATAGTCCGGAAAATACGGTACATCCAGGAAAGAAATTGAAGTTGAGTTTCTTTAACATTTTATGTGAAAGACATTCTACAATGTCAGGAGTCTAAATGTAATTGCTTTCAATAGGAAATATAATTACTAGTCAATGACACCAAAATAAGGAAAAATGCAGTAGAAAACAGCTCTCAGGGCTCCAGACTGCCCCTAGAATGAGACAGTGCGAGTGGATGAAAAATTCACTAACGTCGTCGCCACATTACAACCCAACAACGCTGCGTGCTAAAGACTAAAGACTTATTCATCGTAGATGTTTTAGGATTCCACCAACATCAACACACTTTAGAGCACTAGCTGTGTGGTTCCCTTCATACTTGAAAAATTGGTGGTTGCAGTCACCAATGTCAGCCGGTCCTCCCCTTTGCCAACATTAGGCTGGTCATGTCGAAGCAACGCTAATCGTGAGTGATATTTGTTTTCAATCTGTTTCTATGCCGGCACAACAAACTATCTTCACATGAGCAGCGGCACCATTTGAAGACCACTGCCATTGAGTAAACAAATTAAGTACATCATTGAAATGTCAGTGCAGACATTATTCTGGGAAGTAGTAATATTAATAATGTGTGTATAATGACATGCTTTCATTTCAGTGAGGTTTAAAAAAAATCAAAACCATAAATGCAATTGTGAGAACTAAATATGAAATATTAACCAAGATTTAAAGTTATATTTTCTTCTGTAAGGGGCTAGTACTGCCCCTTTCAGGGCCACCACCCAAAAAGTCTTAATCAGACTATTCTCTCCCCAACAAACCTCATGTGCCAAAGTGGAAAATTCCTGGACTAGTCACCAGCCAGTCAAGAGCATGCACATCGATAGACAAACATTAATGCTCACTTTAACACTGTGTGAGTGGGAACCGAGTCGGGCAAGTAAATTCTATTCAACTACAAACATTCCTGTCCATACCTACAAGCACCCACTTTGAATGTGGATCATGCTTGCACTGCCGGTACAAATATTAATTTGACTTTTTTCATTATTAATATGTATAACTCATTTATATTTTGGGTTTATGTTGTGTTGAAACACAATAAAATGTGAACTAAAAACATTGTAATTCCTGCAAATATTTAGCAGTAACAGGGTGAAAATGAGGCGAATTGTAAAAAATTACTTTGCGAGTCAATTTACTGTGTGCACACCTGAATTTCCTTCCAGCGCTCCAAAAATTTTAAGTTGGTGCTCCGAGTAAAAATGTTATTGTGGAGCCCTGGCTCTGCCATAAAGGCCAAACTGAAGGAAGTCTGTAAAAAATGGTGAATGTTTTTGTCATTTCACAGCACGTGAACCTCATTATCTTTGCCTCCCACAGGTTTGACTCAAGCCACTTTCCAGGACAATACTCTTGAGTATTTTGCCAACAGCTCCCTGTTGAGCCCAGTAACAAACATCATGATGGAGTTTAGAACACGCGACGACAACGGTATCTTGTTGAGGGCAGAGAACGGAGATGAGGTATTTTGTCTGGGTCTTCTTAATTCCACACTTCTTGTCAAAATGGACACTGGGACAAGTGGAGATCTGCTGGCTTTTACCAGCGACAGGACCATTGCAGATGGAGCGTGGCATCGCATCCGCTTGACCATGATCGACTCTGCACAATCAGTCTCCCGATGGTGTCTCACTGTAGATGGGCAGACAGCGGGATGTAGCCTTGGAGTTGGCGGCATCCTCAACTTCCTTAATGATACCCAAATTTGGCTGGCAGAGAAATATTCTGGATGTTTGGGGGAAGTCCGAGTCGGTGGAGTCTACCTTCCAATTTTCAGCGTGCCAGATGCCCCTCAGACAAGTCATTTCTCCAGACTGAGTGGTCGTGAGCCAAACTTGGGATGCCAGGGTGCCCCAGTTTGTGACTCTCAGCCTTGTTTCAATGAGGGTGTGTGCAAGGACCATTTTAATGAGTTTAACTGCAGCTGCAACCCAGGGTGGTCGGGAGAACTATGTGAGGCCGAGATAAATGAGTGTTCTTCTGGGCCCTGTTTCTATGGCACATGTAAAGACCTTCTGGCAGACTACCAGTGTGACTGTGAGCCTGGATATATAGGAAGAAACTGTCAGGAAGAAGTGGATAACTGTTTGGAGTTTATCTGCTTGAACGAGGGGACTTGTGTGGAAACAACAGTAACTCATACCTGTTTATGCCCTCCTGAATACTTGGGCAAACGCTGTCAGTAAGTCACTCATCTTTGCCTTATATATATAGTTTTAGAGCATGTTAAACTTTGATAGCATAACAGACTTTTAAATAATCTTTATTGTTTAAGTAGCTATTCCAGTAATAACTGACTTATTACTAGGCATGTATTCATTTTGATCATTATTGCCTTATACTTGGTCATTCGATACTCTTACTTCACTTGTTAGCACTACGCTAGAAATAGTTTGATTTTCTTCATTATAGCTTAATATCTTTATACCCCTTTGCCTTCACTGGTACACTGTTGGGCACAAAAATCCAAACAGTTTTATTTTGGAAGTTGTGACGTGTATTTTTTACTCAGGCTTTACTCGATTTAGATGCATGATCACTAAGTTAAAAGAAAAGATTACTGAACTCCGATCCGATCTGACGGTGGAATGATCCATCCAATCCAGTTGAACAACTTTTTTACTGTACAGTCAATCCCGAGGTATTAGGACAGGCCCGCAATACGGATATCCAAAATGCGTACAATTGATGCCCAGTGAATTGCATTAGAAAAAAAATACAAAGAATTAAACTATAACACCCCACCTTCTCTTTCTGTGGCCAAAAGGTGGCGATTTCCTCCAGCAGCATGTGACGCCAAAACGGAGTGCCTTAATGGAGGAGTTTGCATAGGGGGGGACACTGGTGGCAACTGCACCTGCAAGCCAGGGTACATTGGAGCCAGGTGAGCATCTCACATTCCCTACCATACACTTGCTTTATTGATCTGTACTCGTATTCTTGTAGAAAGTCACTCATCCAATTACAGTTCCTATTCATGCTAAGCTGGATATTATATAGTAATGCTTCCCAGAAGGTATTTAATCTTAAAAACAAACAAAAATTGTGGTGGAAATCTGATGGTAGGCAAAAATACTATAGATATAATATCTTTATAATTATTAGTATTTTTTTTATAATTTATCTCAACATTGTGTATTTTCTTTAATCAGTGGAGTTGCACGGATATAATGTGTAGTCACATTCTTTTGAGTTTGCATATGCATATGAGGTTAAAATCCGCATTTTTTTTCTTCGCACGATTAAATCTCTCGAAAAATGCTGTTTAGAGAGGCTTAGACTTCTCACCATGTCAGGTCAGGAGAGTGTTTGTGAGAGCTGCTGGTGAAGATGTGTGTCACTTTGTGTTGTATTAAAGCTGTGCTGATGTCTTTCAGGTGCGAGACAGAAATAGACGAATGTACGTCCAGTCCTTGTCTTAATGGTGCCACCTGTCTAGACAGACTCAACCACTTTCAGTGTGTTTGTGTGCCAGGCTATAGTGGCACACTGTGTGAAAGCAACGTAAGTAATAATTAAATATTTACATCAATTCATTAATTATCATTACAATTACAATTCATTGATTATTTCCTGAGACGCACACACGCACGCACGCGCACGCGCACGCGCACACACACACACACACACACGCACACACACACACATACACGCACACAGCTAAGCCTCAATTTTAAGCAGAGTTTGGGGTCCAGAATTTGGGAATCCCATTATCCCCAAAAGCACATTATTTAGAAAGTCTTGGAACGGGACAAAAATTCAGAGCCCTGCATACGAGTGTATCGGGAAATTGCAGTAGGGAATGGATACTAAGATTACATGATGTTTGCATTTGGGGAATAACATCATTCTCCTGGGTAAAAATTAATACCATATAATTCACTGTCATGCGGTCGCGTTTATTTTTCCGGGTTTCTGTCTCGTCGATGTCGTAATTTTACTTCCGGTTTTATTTTGTCGTTCCTTCCGGTTCAGTTTGTGTTTCCTTCCTCGGTGTTGGTTGTCTTGTCTTCCCTGATCCCGATTGTGTGCACCTGCGTAATCGATACTAATTGTCATCACCTGTGTCCCCGCCCTTTTGTGTGTATTTAGTCTGTGTCTTCCCATTGTCTTGTGCCAGTGTGTCTTGCCTCGTCCCGACCACCAGCGATCCCTTGATGCCTGAACTCTCTGAAAGAACCCTCCTTTTTGTCTCGCCACCGAGCGACGCTTTTGTTTGTGCCTTGGTCTCCATCGCCTTTTTGTCTCGCCCCAGTGCGACTCCTTTAGTTGGTACTTTTTGCTACGCGTTTTCCCTCGTAAGAGGCGTTTTGATTTGTACTTTTAGCCTTTTGACTCGCCTCAGTGCGACACCTTTTGTTTGTACTTTTTGCCACGTGTTTTCCCTCGCAAGAGGCGATTTGATTTGTACTTTCGCTCTGTGTGCTTGCTGGAATAAATCCAAGATAGAAACGACTCTGCATCCGAGTCCTTCGCCTTGTTCCCGGCCTGACAGTACACACTGGCCAGACATGGACTCGGCAGAGTCGGAGCACCTGTGCGCCGCAGTGCGCTCCCATGCCTCACTGCTCGCCCAGCACCAGAGGGAAGTGGGCGACTTGGGAGAAGAGATCCGAGGACTCGCTAAGAATCAAGAAGATTTCAGAGGAGCGGTCGCCACCCAAGTAGCAAAGCTGGGTCAGCAAATGCAGGAAGTGCTCTCGCTCTTAAACGCGGGACCAGCAGCGACCTCCAGTACACCCGTCGCTTCCCCCGTTACTCCCCTTGCAATAGCTCCCATGACTGGCAGTGCCGGACTGGCTCCTCCAGAGCGCTACTCCGGAGAACCCGGCCTTAGCCGGGCCTTTATTACAGAATGCGAGATGCATTTTGAGAGTTCCCCAGCAGATTTCCCCACCGAGCGCTCCAAGGTGGCCTACATGGTATCCTACCTGACGGGAAGGGCCCGCACGTGGGCCACCGCGGAATGGGCCAGGGATTCCATCTCCTGTCGCTCTCTCCCCGCTTTCATCCAGGCCCTGCGAACGGTGTTCGATCCAATCTCCGCTGACCGAGACAAGGCTCGCCAACTCTGTCAGATAGTCCAGGGACAAGACACCGTCGGAGACTACGCCATCCGGTTCCGCACGCTGGCCGCGGTGAGCGGGTGGAACGCGGCGGCACTATATGACATCTTCCTCCGGGGCCTGTCTGGACCCATACAGGATCAGCTAATCCCTTTAGACCTTCCCACCGACCTCGACGCCCTCATCGTTCTGGCTATTCGCACTGACAACCGGCTGCAAGAGTGGAAGAAGCACCGACGCAGCAACGCCCCCGCCTTCGTCCCAGTAGCCGGCCCTGACGTTCACCACTCCAGGCTGTACGGGGATCGGCAGCGCCAGGAGCCAGAACCGATGCAGTTGGGCAGAGCTAAGTTAACAGAGGAGGAGAAGTTACGGCGGCGCCGAGAGGGAAGATGCTACTACTGCGGCGAGCTCGGACACCTCCTTCTCTCCTGTCCAGTGAGGAGGACCCTGAAGGTAAGCGCCTTCTCTGCGGCTCTGTCCCCGGGGCGAGTGCTCCCCAAGGGCAGGATTACACAGTTGGGAAGAGAAATAGAACTCGAAGTATTAATAGACTCCGGAGCGGACGAAAGCTTGATAGACTGGGCATTTGCTCGCCGGTGGGGGGTAAAGACTGAGCTACTGAACACTCCCGTGAAAGCCAAGGCACTCAATGGACAGGCACTCTTTGAGATAACTCACATAACAGAACCAGTCTCGCTGTCAATTGGTCCCCACCAGGAGAACATACGGCTACATGTCGTGACCTCTCCAATGAACCCTCTCATTCTCGGGTATCCATGGCTTCAACGCCACAACCCCGCTATAGACTGGGGATCAGGGGAAATAACGGGATGGGGGTCCGACTGTCATGATTCCTGTATCAAGTCTAACCCGCGCCCTGTGCCTCCTGCTCCAGACGCGCCAACCCCAGACCTAACCGGGGTCCCTGCGTGTTACCACCAATGGGCCGAGGTATTCAGCAAGGCCAAGGCTACCTCTCTGCCTCCCCACCGTCCGTATGATTGCGCCATTGACCTCCTGCCGGGTTCAACTATACCCAAGGGGAGGCTTTATTCTCTTTCGGGACCTGAGAAGCAAACCTTGAATGAATATATAGACTCCTCCCTGCAAGCAGGACTGATTCGACCATCGTCGTCGCCTGCGGGGGCGGGGTTCTTTTTCGTGGGCAAGAAGGACGGCACCCTACGTCCCTGCATTGATTATAGTCCCCTCAATCAGATCACCATCAAGAATCGGTATCCGCTCCCACTGATGTCGACCGTGTTCGACCAATTACAGCAAGCCCGGGTGTTCACAAAGTTAGATCTGCGCAACGCCTACCATCTGGTGCGCATCCGGGAAGGGGACGAATGGAAGACAGGGTTCAACACCCATCGAGGACATTTTGAATACCTCGTCATGCCATTTGGCCTCACCAATGCTCCCGCTGTGTTTCAGGCCATGATAAACGATGTTTTGAGAGACTGTTTGGACCGGTTTGTGTACGTATATTTGGACGATATTTTGATTTATTCCCCAGATCTGAAGACCCATAGGGTTCACGTCGAGACGGTGTTGCAACGACTCCTTGAACACCAACTATACGTAAAGGCCGAGAAAAGTGAATTCCACAAGAGCACCGTTTCTTTTCTCGGCTTCATCGTAGCCCCGGGCAAGGTAGAGATGGACCCGGCGAAAGTAAGCGCGGTAACGGAATGGCCTACCCCTGACTCACGCAGGAAGGTGCAGCAATTCCTGGGCTTTGCCAATTTTTATCGGCGGTTCATCAAGGGCTTCAGTGCCACAGCGGCTCCCTTGCACGCGCTCACGTCTCCTAAAGTCCCCTTCCGCTGGTCAGCAGAGGCGGAGGCGGCCTTCCAGGAGCTAAAGAACCGTTTCAGCACCGCTCCCATCCTCACGCTTCCTGATCCGTCGCGACAGTTTGTGGTGGAGGTGGACGCCTCCAATCAAGGAGTAGGTGCCATCCTTTCACAGAGGGCCAAGAGCGACAACAAGCTCCATCCGTGCGCGTTCCTGTCTCGACGGCTGACGCCCGCCGAACAGAATTATGATGTGGGGGATCGCGAACTGTTGGCAGTCAAGCTGGCATTAGAAGAATGGAGACATTGGTTAGAGGGAGCACAGCAGCCTTTTTTGGTCTGGACAGACCATAAAAATTTAGAATACATAAAGTCAGCTAAGAGACTGAATTCACGCCAAGCCCGCTGGTCACTTTTTTTCAATCGTTTTAACTTCACTCTGTCCTACAGACCGGGAACCAAGAACACCAAGCCTGACGCCCTCTCCCGTGTTTTCAACTCGGATCCAGAAATTAAGAAGCCCGAAACCATCCTGCCTTCTCATTGCCTGGTTAGAGCAGTGACCTGGCCTATCGAAGGCCGGGTACAGCGGGCCAATGGTAACAAGCCACCCCCTAGTGGTTGCCCTGAGAACCGACTATTTGTCCCTGCTCAATTACGATCCCAAGTCATCCATTGGGCTCACACCTCCAGACTCTCCTGCCATCCGGGCATGCGCCAAACGCTGTTTGTAATCCAGCAGCGATTCTGGTGGCCCTCCATGAGGGCAGACGTCAATGAATACGTTGCAGCCTGTCCCGTCTGCGCCCGGAATAAGAACTCCCACGGCGCCCGTATGGGGTTGCTGCATCCCCTACCCATTCCTTCGCGCCCATGGGCGGAGATATCCATGGACTTCGTCACCGGGCTTCCGACCTCGCATGGGCGAACCACCATACTCACAGTGGTGGATAGATTTTCAAAGATGGCTCACTTTATCGCCTTGCCCAAGCTCCCGTCCGCTAAACGAACGGCCACCGTGATGATGGACCACATATTCCGGGTTCATGGGTTCCCGAAAGACATTGTTTCCGATAGAGGGCCCCAATTCGTATCCAGGTTTTGGCGGGAGTTTTGCAGGCTCATAGGGGCAACCGTGAGTCTCACGTCAGGCTATCACCCGGAGGCAAACGGACAGACGGAACGTATTAACCAGCAGTTGGAGACAAGTCTCCGCTGCCTGGTCTCCCAGAACCCCTCCTCGTGGAGCAAGAACCTCTCCTGGGTGGAGTATGCCCACAACTCCCTGCCCACCACGGCTACAGGTATGTCCCCCTTCAAGTGTGTGTATGGCTACCAGCCCCCTGTCTTCCCTGACAGTGAGCCGGAGGTGACGGTGTCTTCAGCCCACGCCTTGGTGCGCCGCTGTCGTCGCGTCTGGTCGGCGGCTCGGGCCACGCTGGTCCGACAGGGGGACCGGGTCAAGCGGATGGCTGACCGGAGGAGACGTCCGGCGCCCGTGTACCAGAGAGGTCAACGGGTCTGGCTATCCGCCAAGGATCTTCCCCACCGGGGGGACTCCAGGAAACTGGCGCCTCGCTTCGTGGGTCCGTTCCCCATCGCCAAGGTCGTGCACCCGGCCGCGGTGCGTCTCCGCTTGTCCAGGTCCCTTGCAGTCCACCCCACCTTTCACGTTGGGAAGGTCAAGCCGGTGGTGGACAGTCCGTTGGTGCCAGATCCTGCGCCCCCTCCGCCTCCGCGGACTGTGGGAGGTGGGACGGCCTACACCGTTAAAGAACTATTGGATGTGCGCAGAAGAGGCCGGGGCTGGCAGTACCTGGTGGACTGGGAGGGTTATGGGCCGGAGGAGCGGCAATGGGTGCCGCCTAGTTATATTTTGGACCCGGGACTTTTTGAGGACTTTTATGCGGCTCACCCTGGGGCTCCTGGGCCGTCTGGGATCCGGCCCTAGGGGGGGGGGTTCTGTCATGCGGTCGCGTTTATTTTTCCGGGTTTCTGTCTCGTCGATGTCGTAATTTTACTTCCGGTTTTATTTTGTCGTTCCTTCCGGTTCAGTTTGTGTTTCCTTCCTCGGTGTTGGTTGTCTTGTCTTCCCTGATCCCGATTGTGTGCACCTGCGTAATCGATACTAATTGTCATCACCTGTGTCCCCGCCCTTTTGTGTGTATTTAGTCTGTGTCTTCCCATTGTCTTGTGCCAGTGTGTCTTGCCTCGTCCCGACCACCAGCGATCCCTTGATGCCTGAACTCTCTGAAAGAACCCTCCTTTTTGTCTCGCCACCGAGCGACGCTTTTGTTTGTGCCTTGGTCTCCATCGCCTTTTTGTCTCGCCCCAGTGCGACTCCTTTAGTTGGTACTTTTTGCTACGCGTTTTCCCTCGTAAGAGGCGTTTTGATTTGTACTTTTAGCCTTTTGACTCGCCTCAGTGCGACACCTTTTGTTTGTACTTTTTGCCACGTGTTTTCCCTCGCAAGAGGCGATTTGATTTGTACTTTCGCTCTGTGTGCTTGCTGGAATAAATCCAAGATAGAAACGACTCTGCATCCGAGTCCTTCGCCTTGTTCCCGGCCTGACAATTCACCATGTAGTTTTTGATGCGTCACCTTGTCATGAAGAGTCAAGAAGTCTATTTGGACCAAAGCACAATGGAGCTGCCTGGCGCCTGTGCCGCAGCTCAGGTGGCAAGAGTTTGTTTTGCACTGCACACTATTGGTATGTCTTCGTTCCTGTTCAGCAGTGTCTTCCGTGCGACGGACTAAGCATAAAAATATACCACCTACAGTTTAAAATCCAAATGATACCACAAGAATTGGAAATGTTCGTCCCGGTTCTATTAAATTCTGAGAGGGTCTGCTCGGAATGTTTCCAGAGCCTCATCAGAATAAGAAAAGCAGGAGGTTGAATCGAACCGGCACTCCACACAGGGAGAGTCGGAATCGAACCGGCACCCTTGTAACTGTGAAGCGGACGTGCTAACCAGTGCTCCACCGAGCCGGCCCCACTAATGCTGTGTTCAGTGGAAATTGTTATGGTTGTCGTTGATTTGGTTTATGATTTCGTTATTGTGTGCACCTGTGCTAATTTTCCCTTGTCTCTGTGTTCCTCATTGTCTTGTCAGTTTGTTTGTATTCAGTTCGCTGCGTTCTTTCAGTCCTTGTTGGTTTGATAAGTGTCCCAGTCACATTGTCTTGTTGCTGATTGTTTCGTTACTCAGCCAAGGGGTTGAGGCAGGTTGCTTTGGTGGTTTCAATATTGCATCTCTGGTTTTTGCAGATAATATGGTACTTTTGGCTTCATCAAGCCGCAAGGTTCAACTCTCACTGAAGTACTTTGCAGCAGCTGGAATGAAAATCAGCACCTCTAAATCATTGACCATGGTCCTCAGTCAGAAAAGAGTCGAGTGAGGTTCCTTTGCAGGATGTTAGGTTGAGAAGGTCGGTCATCCAGGAGGGAGAGTCAAACCGCTACTCATGCACCTCAAGAGGTGTCAGATAAGGTGGCTCGGGCATCTGGTTAGGTTGCGTCTTTGACGCTTCCTTAGTGAGTTGTTCGTGGCACATCCAACCGGGAGGAGGCACTGGAGATAACCATGCTGGTGAGACTGTCTCCAAGTTAGCCTGAGAACACTTTGGGATTTACCCAGAAGAGTCGGACAGAGTGGCTAGGTAGGGGCTAGTCTGCGCTTCCCTGCTGTAGCTACTGCCCCAGCCACTCAACCCTTGGATAAGTGAGAAAAAAAATGGATGGATGGAGGTTTAAAATTGCTACCAAAACTTAGTGATATTATTCTCTCCGCTCAAATGGCACATTGCCTTGATGAATAATAATTTGCAGTCCTCCTCTAGGTCTATTACGTAGCTGAAATTCTCCAAATAACAAAAAAGATCATTTTAATCCGAATCACTAATCCCATTGAGGATTAAAATCAAAATCACAGCACTGCACTTACAGGTTGATATCCGGGAAATGTGATTGACTTGTAGTTACAACTTGATATATGGTCTTCTTAAATTTGAAAGGAGTGTATAAAAATAGGTGCCCTCATGTTGTCTTGCAGAAAAAGGCACAATTGGAGCGGATCCCTTGGCTGGTCGTGACTATCCCCATCACCACGTTATGTGTATTAGTAGCCATCGTAGTTATCTTTTTCCTCATCATGACGGCCCGGAAGAAGCGTCAGTCAGAGGGTACCTACAGCCCCAGCTCACAGGAGGTAGCTGGAGCCAGGTTGGAGATGGGCAGCGTCCTCAAAGTGCCTCCTGAGGAGAGACTAATCTGAGACCTGCAGCCTCATATCAGTGGATGTGTGTGAGAGAATTCCAAGGCTCTGTTGTGACCCATCCACTCAAAAAAAAAAGAAAAAAAGAATGTGAGTGTCTGAATGAACTAAATGACTGATGCTCCAACTTGGAAAAACTACTGATGTTGAAACTCTATGGTAAAATCTGATCAGAAGAGATGACATGATAAAAAATGTAAAAAGACAAGCTCAGTGTTTGAAAGATTTGGACTCAACACATTTCATTTATTCATCAGCCGACGAAACCACTTTTTACATGGGTCATTTTCATATAATGTCACCAGTAACGGAAAAGACAGTTTTTTTTCCAATTTAGATATTTTTTTATAAAAAATATCTCCCATAATGATACAGCCACAATTGAAGTCCTATTTTCAAAATGTTACTGATAATAAAAAAAATAGGCATTCATAGTACAGGCAATCTTAACTGACAGATCAAATGGTGGTGACAAATGGTGGTACGTGTATACGTACACCTCTTGTAGTGATGGGAAAGTGAAGGTTACAATCTGCTTCATGAACCATTTATATTTTTAACTCCTCTAGATACCACTGGTGATTTAAAGGAGGTTTAATAAATGACATGTCTGTGTGCTTTCAGCCCTATGTTGAACAGAGAGTGTGCTGTCTACCAGGTTTAATAAACTCAACAACTGGTTCACGAAGCATCTTGAAGCCTCATTGCATAAGGAAGTCTTGAAGTCTTCTTGCATAATAGTACAGATATAAACAGCTTCATAGAAATCCTGTGAGTGGCACATGGTCTTTCAACTTGGCAGATACAAGTGCATACATGATCCTAAAAACACATTAAAACCATCACACTCTTGTATTTAAACAGTGCACTCATAATATTGGTAAAGCCATGCGAAAGTTCCAACACTTTCACAAATTCATATACCTCATAAATAATGTATTTTGCTGTTTGCTGATGTGCAAATACAAAATGACTGCCAGGTGGTACTTCACCTCACAGACCCCTCTGGTGTATTGCAAAAACATAAAGAGATATTCAGTAGTGGTATTAACGATAAAGTCAGTATGCCTGAGAGTGCACTGTTAAAACAACCAAAAAAAGGATGATGCATGGTTTCATCGGGTAGAAAGAAAATGCCCTGCTGTCAGCAAAAGTGAATGAATTGCTTGCAAATATTCTGTATTTTTTCATCTGTTTTTTTTAACATCCCTTGTTTCCCTTAATCTGGTTCAAAACATGTGTCCTAACCAGTCAGACAGCTATCTTTACTTGTTGCTTATTTATTACACAATATCAGGAAAAGTTGATGTTATGTTTTACATAGTTTTTAATACTGTATAATACATACATTACAGTTAATATGGTCGATCATGTTTAGTGGTAAACTGAAAGCTATGACTTTCAAACTTATAGATCTTAATTGAGTTTGTAGACTGTTTTTTTGTCACTAGAGTTTAAATGATTAAATCTGGCCCGGTCGACTCTAATGTAAATTCTCTCTCTTGGAACAAAAAAGCATCAATGACTTTCACTGTGTTAATTTCTATATGAATTGCTATAATGGCTTTTGTACGTATCCCAATGCATTATAGAATTAACCACCAGGTATTAATATATATATATATATATATATATATATATATATATATATATATATATATATATATATATATATATATATCCATCCATCCATTTTCTGAACCGCTTAGTCCCCACGGGGGTCGCGGGCGTGCTGGAGCCTATCCCAGCTGTCATCGGGCAGTAGGCGGGGGACACCCTGAACCGGTTGCCAGCCAATTGCAGGGCACACAGAGACAAACAACCATTCGCACTCGCACTCACACCTAGGGACAATTTGGAGTGATCAATCGGCCTACCAAGCATGTTTTTGGGATGTGGGAGGAAACCGGAGTGCCCGGAGAAAACCCACGCGGGCTCGGGGAGAACATGCAAACTCCGCACAGGGAGGGCCGGAGGTGGAATCGAACCCGCACCCTCCTAACTGTGAGGCGGACGTGCTACCCAGTGCGCCACCAAGCCGCCTATATATATATATATATATATATATATATATATATGTGTGTATATATATATGTGTGTGTGTGTGTATATATATATATATATATATATATATATATATATATATATATATGTTAGATTAGTATAATTTAATATAGATTTAATTAATAATATCAGAATTTTGATCCTATTTGATCTTTTTTCTAGTAAGCACTGAATTTACACATTATTTCTTCTGAGGCACAGAAACACTACTCTGTAAATATGCACCGAGAAATGCATTTTCAGATCATTTGGGGGATTTCTGGGACCTATTTCCTCGCTTAGTATAAGTGTAGTGTAAAGTGCAGTCTAACTGTGCTCGTGGGCAGAGGTTTCTTTCGTTTAATATTTTGTTAGACGTGTGCAGGTCAAAGGGGGCGTTTGCGCCATTGTGGGGGGAACGTAGCTGATTTGCCATCCAGTAGAACTGACAACCTTCATTCCCTTAAATTTAATAAAAAAAAAAAAAAAAGAGAGGCACATGTTCTATATAAAAATGCATGAATTGCATGAAAATACAGGGGATTAGCGCACACAGAGTACATTTAAAAGGACGGATGTAAAGTTGGTCGTTGTGGAGTGGGCACTCAGAGATCGCCTTCTACCCCTGATCGTGCATCCAGCAAGCCAAAACCCGGTCTGTCAAATTCCGAAACACAGTAAATTAGACCCACCTAGCACGAAAGTGAAGATGTGACAGTTTTTGTGGCAAGCGCACTAGCTCCTGTTTAGGAAAAAGGGGCCCTTTGACTTTTCTGCATTTACCAAGTATGCGACCAAAAAAGAAGCAAATATCACTAGTTTTACGACAAGTTGGAATATTCCAATTGAGATCCGATGACTCAGGATGCGCAATTATACCAGGTGTGAACAGGGCCATTATTTGAACTCTGAATTTAGTGACACTGGATTTTTGTTTGTCTTTGTCCACTTTGTGATTTTTTTTTTTTAAATCTGTATGACCACTGAGTAGCATGAACAAAATCAAATTTAATGATGAGTTGGTTTAGAGATTGTCACACAGAAAAAGGAATTTATTTCATTGTTCCAACATGGTGGTCCCTTTTTACATGATGATGTGAGAATATGAGAAGACTTTGCATAAGGCAAATGATATTTGTCTGCGCCAACCAAGCATGACCGTTTTAATTATAATATTTCAATATATGATCTGGATCAAACAGTCAGGCCACTATAATAGAAACTTTGAAATGAATTAATCAAAGCTGAGCATAATTAACTTTGTTAAAACAGAATATTTAACACAGCTCTTGAATTTAATTTACATGTAGTCATACTGTTGTGGCTGGTCATATACGTACATGCCCACCTCAACATTGCCACATTTACCAACATAAAAAGACATGATATGCATTTCTTTTTACAATTTAAAATAGTTCACAGGTGTCATGATAACAGGTATGTGATGTTTGAGTCAAAACATGCCTGTTTCATGCAAATTCACCACTGCTAACACAACACTATATCCTGCAGGCCCAATTTGATGAAGTGTTTATTGTTTACTTGGAACTTTCAATGTCACTTAATTTGTTATGCAATATGCTCACTGTGAACACATATTTGATTTTGTTGAATGCGGATTACAGGTTCTTCTGCTACTCATTTTTTAATGTTCAAATATGCCACATACAAGAGAAAGGATGTTTCGACTGTCAAACAAAAGAAAACCTGGTGGGAACTTAACCTCTGAATGACATAGAGAACTGCATATTGTCTGAAAATTCACTCATGCTTGACTTAAACCTCTAAATGATTCCTCAGAACACATTCAGCAGGTTTTAATCTTCTAATGTGTCTTAAAACTGGAAATTGTGAAATTAGTGAACATCTGTTTTGAATACACCCACTGACCTAACATACTGATGTGTAAAGAACTGCTGTAAGATGACTCAAGAGGAATGTGGTCACCATTAATGTATGTACATACGATGTGAATGATTTGTGTTTTTTGCTGTTGTGTGTAATATTCAGCATTTCTGATTTTTTTGTAACGTATACGTACATAGTAGATGGTATTTGATTGAAACACATTACAGAATTCTAACTTAGTCATATCTCACTGCCACACTTTCATTTTTGAGAAAGAATGAAAAATACATTGTGTTTTCTTCAGAGACTGTTTTCTGAAGGTCTAAAAATTGGAAGGATAGATTTTGGCTTACAGACATGCTCAACATAGGTTAATCCTCTGCTGGTTTATTTATACATTGTAGCAAATCACTCTGGAGCAGTGTTCCCTCGAAATTCCCATAAGTGTCTGTGCAAACACACAAGCTCCCTGCGCACACTGTGGACCACTTTGTGCAAAACCAGATTAAATAAATGAAGAAAGAAAGAAAGAAAGAAAGAAAGAAAGAAAGAAAGAAAGAAAGAAAGAAAGAAAGAAAGAAAGAAAGAAATATTGTCTATGAGAACTTTAACTTGCTCGGGTGCGGATTTTGTTTTGTGTGACAGCTCGTTCCTTTTCTGTCGATCTTTTGCGCAATAATGTACCGATCCCCTGTCCCATCTTGAGTCTTTGTACAATTTCAACAGCAATAACATTTCTCCTGAATGTGACGCCGGAGGCAGTTCAATTTCTATTCCTTCCATATTTTCCCCTAACCTATTAATCGTAACCCTAACTCTCCCGCCACTTTGGCTTCACTGCATGTTTTGGAGAGGAGACCTTTCTTATTCGAAAAAGAGAAAATCTCACCCAGTTTCACCGTTTCCTCTTGTAGTTGCACACACTCCGACAGCCATCTAATCTTAAAAGAACTGCCGCATCTCTTATTTATTTTGGCTTGGCGAGTGGATGTGTCGCTGCTCATTCGTTTCGCCATGATTAGCTAATTTAGCATTTGCATCGTTTGACTCCGCCGCACCGTCGTTAGCTAGCTAGCCTGCGTGGCACGGATGGGCAGAACACATTTGTGTCAGAATCAGAATCAGAATCAATCTTTAATTGCCAAATTTGAGCATGACAGACAAGGAATTTGACTCCAGTAGATCCAGGCCTCTGTACAACTTTCAGGACAACATGAGCAAAGATTGACAATTATTCTCAAACATACACTGACCTTAAACTTACATATATGTAGCGTAAGTGAACCATATCATATCATTGGCAGGACACCTGTCAATTACTGACTTACACTACAAAAAGGCACAGAAAAAAAATCATTCGTCCACTTAATTAGATTAGATTACGTCTAACATTAGATATTAATCAATCAGTTTATGTAGAATTTTATTTTGTGTGCAGCATAGAGTTTCTTGTGCGCAGTTTAGAGGGAATACTGCTCTGGAGTCAGTTATTTATTCCATACGAAGGCAAATACTTCAGAAAAAAATCAGAGACAAAATGTACTATATATTGTTTTGTTTTCTTCTAAAAATATGTTAATTCAAATAAGAAAAACAAATTGAATTAAATCGTGTGATTGTTAGTCTTTTGGCCTCATGAAACATCGAGCTCATTGAACACATTAGTGTAACCAATAAAATTAAGCAGTTCATTAATCCACCAGAGGCCAAACTAGACCCCTTAGTTCCACAGAATGCATACACGCCACAATTAAAATGTCCTTTTTAATCATTATAACCCCCCAAGTGTGTATCGTTTGTGTTTTTCTATGCTGGATTCTTTTCATAAAACAAGCACAGGCTATGGGAGTAAATTCCTACAAGTTCCTTAAGATGTACAATTTCATTTTTTGAATTGAAATACTACGTAGAACTTTTTTTCATTTTCATTATGTTTGTCTTGAATATTTTCCTTGTTAGCCATCCTCATCTAGCACCTCACAAACGAGATGTTGCATCTGGAGGGGCTTATCCCACAATAATAAAGAATTTTCAATGCAATTAAAAACCTTTCCACTGCATGCAGACATCCATTGTACTGGTTTTTCTACCATACAGTAACTTATGTACTTATGCCTATGGACTAAATGAATTTCTCTCTATGAAGGTACTGTGATTACTTAGAGCCCTTGTGAAATGCCAAAACGGACTGCATAGATCTGTCTTGTGTATGATGAGATGCAAATTGTGCCTTTTTGTTTTCAAAGATCCGATAATTTTTCGTTTTTTCTTTGTGCGTAGTATTTATTTCTGTTCGCCTCAACAAATTACATCTGATACATTCCACAGCAATTTTAAGTGTATTATGGTATTAAACAGTCAAACACTGTTCTACAAAATACGAGAAACTGTAATTAAGTCATTTATGTACAATATGGTAGTGATTTCACACTGGAGTTGTCTTCTCAATGTTGGATAATGTATATTACAGTTCAAAATTAAAAGTGCTACTCCAAAGTATTAAGTTGTTATGGTGTACCATTTGTATTGGTAATTGCAAAATTCAACATCATATTAACGTAATGCGTAAATTTGTAAAACTAATCACAATGTTTCTACTAATGCTTTCATTTAGATTTATAATTTAAAAAAGTGTCAAGCTTAACATATCAGAAAGCTACTGTCCACCAGAAATGGTCAGTCCCAAAAATGGATGGTTCCACATCATGTATGTATATTTGGAATTGTTGCCATTTGTGGACAAGATGAAATGTATGTTCATAATACATTGTTAAAGGTATAATAAAGAAATAGTGACCTGAACAGCCATTTCTATTTGCAATTGGACCACTCCTGTCTCTAGTAAATCTATCCATGATCTACAATGCTCCTGTCAGACCGAACACAGTCATTCTCTTACTCGTCCTTCTGCATCTTCTTCTCTTAAGCCCTTATCTGACTGAGCAGTGAACAATTGCGTGTGTTTTTAGCGAATGTTGCATCCTCTTTAGGGTTTGTTCAAGGTTGCAACTGTTTGCCAAATGATTGCGAGATGTTTGCTTGCACTTTTCTTGTAGCAAGGGAATTCTGAACCAATTCAAAATTTCCTTGCGACAGGAAATATCCTTGAAACAGATGGCAAAAACATCTGGCGAGTGTTTTGAGTGAGTGCATTAGCGACATTAAACGAACCCTGAAGAGATTGCAACATTTGCTGCCCTCGAAAACACTCGGTTTTGTTTATTGGCTGATTTCAACTCTTTGGTGTACACCACCTCCGACTGTACAGGTGTTGTGTCCGATTTGGTTCCCCCGTGAAGATTTGTTTCCCCTTACGCGGGAGCGAGCACGCTTTGTTTGGAAAGCGAAAAAGCAATGCCGTACGGCGTCAGCACTATGTTGTTTTCAATATAAACATAAAGGACACACGTTTGCGTCAATCAATATTAATTTTTAGAGAGGATTTATTTCATTTTATTTCTTTAAGTTAATTCAAGTTCTGCGGTTGAAGCGAGGTGCGTTCAAAGACCAATCGTACAGACGGACACTCATTCACTTCACCAAAAAGTATCGCTATAATTACGTGAGCTCTTTGCATAAACCACGATGCAAAGGAGCTCCACTTTTCGGGGAGCATTACATGCTACACGTAGTATATATTACAAAGGAGACTTTATATTTAATTGTGATCATCACTCATCCATTTTTATTATTCAGGTGTTTTCAAAGCAACTTAATATTGTTGCATTTATTAATTTGCATTAAAACGACAGTGCATTATAATTAGATAATGACACTATAGCAATGTCAAAAGTGTTCATTTAAGAAAAAGCCACACACATTTGGTAATGAAATCTTTCATAACGAGAATGATTTGAGTGAATTTATTTGAATGAATGATTGAGAAGAAATTTCAGTTCTGAAGGCTCCTTTTGCTCCAAGCAAAGTGACAGGTGGTGGGGAGGGGTGGATAAAAATTGTAACAGGACCTCCATAAAAAATGTCAACGCGTGAGAATTTTTAGCCCCCCTCCCATTTTGACAACGTTGAGTCCTGGACATCGACTGGCTTCTTTTCTGTCTTCCTGGGGTCTGTTCAGGTGGTGTGGCAAATTGTCCAGGTTGCCTCCTTCCTAGCCCAAATTCTTAAATTACTAAAATTTTGTATACAAAACATGCTTCGTTGGTGCGAGCTCAACCAGCTTCAGCTTAACACCAGCAAGATGGAGGAGATGATTGTGAGCTTCAGGAGGACAGCACCCTACTTCACTCCGGTGAACATCCAGGGGTCGGACATTGAGGTAGTGGAGGACTACAAAATCCTGGGTGTTCGCCTTAACAACAAATTGGACTGGACTGATCACACTCACGCCCTGTACAAAAAGGGCCAGAGTCGCCTCCACCTGCTGAGGAGACTGAGGTCCTTCGGTGTGTGCAGGGCTCTCCTCAGGACCTTCTATGACTCTGTGGTGGCCTCAGCCATCCTCAACGCTGTGGTCTGCTGGGGTGGGGGCAGTATGGACCGGGACAGGGGGAGACTGAATAAGATGGTCAGGAGAGCGAGCTCTGTCCTGGGCTGTCCCCTGGACTCCATTGAGGTTGTGGATGAGCGGATGACGTTAATTAAGCTGAAATCTATCATGGACAACACCTTCCCCATCACTTTTGAATTCTAAATTTGAAACGGGTTGAATTGGACAAAAATTGTAAAAGTTACTTCCGGTTTATTTGGGGCTCTTCCAGTTTGTTTGGTGCCACTTCCGTTTTAGTGAGGTCACTTCCGGTTTATTTTGGGCACTTCTAGTTTTATTTAAATCACTTCCAGTTTATTTTGGGCACTTCCGGTTCGATTTAGGTCACTTCCAGTTTGATTTGAGGCACTTCCGGTTCAGTTCCTATTTAAATTGGGGCACTTCTGGTTCACTTCCTGTTCATATTGGGGCACTTCCTGTTCATTTTGGGGCGCTTCCTGTTAATTCTGGGACACTTCTGGGGGTGAAGGGGTGAATTGGGTAAGCATAGTGGAAGTGGGGTTGAAGGGTGTGACTATGGTAAGCATAAGGTTAACAGTTTAAAGTTGGAATGGGTTGAATCTTCGCCTTCACACTAATAAAGTGAATGAAACACGACGTTACAGACAGCTGAAAAAAAACACGAGATATTATCCACATCAGCTTAATTACGGAAATTAGTTACTAATATAGCCACTGTGTTTGAACACTTAACAAGCACAGTAACATGCTTATTTCTTCAACTTGGCATTTATTTTTATAAAAAATGTCCAGTTTTTTTTTTTTTTTTTTTCAACATTGCTCTATAATATTTTGGGCAATTTAATTTTTTGTTTTTTTTCTCGACGCGGGACACCCTCGGCCCGCCCTCGGCGCAGCGCGCAAAGCGCACTAAACGCGCGCGACCTCTCGGCGCGAGGCAGCGCTCTCAGGCACGGCGCCCTCTCGGCGCGGCGCATCCTCAACAGGTGTGCTCGATTTTGTTCCCCCGTGAGATTTTTCTCCCCCTGCCGCAGGAGCGCGCACGCCTTGTTTGGAAAGCGAAAAACCGATGCCGCACGGCGTCGTACGGCGTCAGCACTATGTTGTTTTCAATGAAAACAAGAATAACTCACGTTTGCGTCAGTCAATTTTAATTTTTATAAAGAATTATTCCCATTTGATGTCTTTAAATTCATCCGCGTTCTGCCGTTGAAGCAGGGTGCAGCGCGGCTTTCACTCGGCCCGGCGTCCCCTTTTTTTTTTTCCTTTTTTTTTTTTTACCAGTGCTCTATAACATAAAGCAGCGCGTGCGCCCCCTTGGCCTAGGGCGCGCACCATTTCGGCGCAGCGTCCTCTTGGCGCAGCGCCCTAATGGCCGCACCGAGAGGTCTAGCGCGCTCGCAAAGAGGGCGTGTGCTTTGCGCACTGCTGCGAGATGGCGGGCCGAGGGTGCGCCGCACCGAAAAGGCACCGCAGCGAGAGGGCACCGCACAGAGAAACCGCTGCATCAGGACGAGGGGGCGCTGCGTCGCGCCAAGAGGGCGCCGAGAGGCCTTCAAGCTGCGCAGCGCCGAGAGGGTGCTGCACCGGGCGGAGAGGGAGCCGCTCCGAGAGGGCGCGCTGGGCTGTGATGGCGGGCCTAGTGTTTGCTGCGCCGAGCTGGCGGAGCGTGCTGCGAAGGTGCCACGAGGGTTCACTGAGCGGCAGTGCGTTACCATCTCGGCGTTGCGCCTTATCGGCGCCGCGAATCCTCGGCCGTTCCTCTCGGCGCAGCGCTTGCACGGCGCCCTCTCAGCGCCAAGAAGGCGTGCACGCTAAGCCGAGAGGGCACCGCGCCGAGAGAGCGCTGCAGCGCGCAGAGATGATGCTGCCTCGCGCCAAGAGGCCGCTGCGTTGCTCCACGCCGATTCGTGCGCTCGCCGAGACCTGCGAGCTGCGTCGAGTGGCCGCTGCGTTGCACTGCACCGAGACGTGCGCTCGCGAGACGTGCGCGCTTCGCCGAGAGGCCGCCCGGCTACGCCGCGCCAAGACGTTCCCTCGAGAAACGTGCGAGTGGGCGGAGGGTGCCTCGAAGTTGCTGGGAAGGTGCGCTGTGCCGCGGGGCGGCTCTCAATCGGCCCGGCGTCCTCAGTTACCCCCCCCCCCCCCCCCCCCCCCAATTCTCTATAACATATACGGCAACTTCAGAGTTATTTTTTCACGTCACACAACACCCTCTCGGCGCGGCGCCCTCTCTGCGCGGCGTCCTCTCGGCGTGGTGCCCACATCGTCGGCCGGCAATCTCGGCGCAGCGCTTGCGCCAATTGGCACGGCGCCACACTGAGAGGGCACCGCACCGCGGCGCAGCACGCCCTCGCGGCAACTTCGAGGCACCCTCTGCCCTCTCGCACGTCTATCGAGTGCACGTCTCGGCGCAGCCCAGCGGCCTCTCGGCGCAGCGCGCACGTCTTTGGAGCGCATGTCTCGGCGCAGCCCGGCGGCCTCTCGACGCAGCTCGCACGTATCGGTCGGCGTAGCGCGGGGGCCTATCGGCGCGAGGCAGTGGACTAGGCCCGCCATCACAGCGCAGCGAGCGCAGCGTGTGCAGCGCGCGCGCCCTCTCGTCGCGGCACCCTTTCGGCACGAAAGTCTCTCGGCAACCTCTCGGCACGAAGAAGCGATTTATCAGCGCGGCGCCCTCTTGCCGCAGCGCACTCTCGGTGCGGTGCACCATCGGCCCGCCCTCTCGGCGCACCGTGCACGCAATCTCGGCGCGGTGCCTTCTCTGCGCGGCGCGCGGGCTGCGTTGTGCCGCATCGAGTTGGTGCTGCGCCGAGTGGGTGCCGAGCCGAATGGGTGCCGCGCCGAGAGGACGCCGCAGAGCCAGGGCGCCGCGCCAAGAGGCAACGTGCCGAGTGGGCGTCAAGATGTAGGCAGTGGGCAAACTTTATGCACTGCGGGGAGAGGGCGGGCCGAGGGTGCGGCGCCGCGAGAAAAAAAAAAAAAAACGCGCTGAGAGGGCGCCTGCACTGCAACGAGAGGGTGCTGCACCGACAAGGCACCGCGCCACGCCGAAAGGACACCGGGCCAAAAGAGCGCCGCGCCGAGATGGCAATGCACTTAGACTAAGTGCGCCCTCGCGGCACCTTTGAGGCACCCTCCACCCTCTCGGCGCAGCGAACACTTGGCCCGCCAACACAGCCAAGCGCGACCTCTCGGCGCGTCTCCCTCTCTACCAGGTGCAGCGCCCTCTCGGCGCGGAGCAGCTTGAAGGCCTCTCGGCACCCTCTTGGCGCCACGCAGCGCCTCCTCGGCGCAACGCAGCGGTTTCTCTTAGCGGCGCACTCTCACCACGGTGTCTTTTCCGTGCGAAGCACCCTCGCAGTGCGTGAAGTGTGCGCAGCACTTGAGCCCTCTCGGCGCAGCGTGCACGCTCTCTCGGCAAGCGTGCGTGCCCTCTCGGTGCAGCGCGCGCACTGTGTCGCGCGGGGTGCAGAGACCGTGCCCCTCCGCGCCGAGAGGACGCCGCGCAGAGAGGCCAAGAGGCTGCACGCGCTGCGTGCGATTTGCGTGCTGCACTGATTGGGTGGTCCGAAGGTGCGGCGCAACGAGAAAAAAAGAACTCTGAAACTGCCTTACATGTTATAGAGCAATGGTGGAAAAAAAAAAAAAAACTGAGGACGCCGGGCCGATTGAGCGCCGCGCTGTGCCGTGCCAAGAGGGCACCGCACCGCGGCACAGCGCACCTTCGCGGCAACTTCGACGTACCGTCCGCCCCCTCAAATGTCTCGCGAGCGCACGTCTCTGTGCGGCGCAGCCCGGCGGCCTCTCCGCACAGCGAGCGTACGTCTCTCGAGAGCACGTCTCAGCGCGGCGCAGCGCAGCTCAGTGCAGCGCGGCGGCCTCTCTCGCGAGCGAACGTCTAATCGCAGCACAGCGCGGCAGTCTCTGGGCGAGCGCGCGTATCGGCGCAGCGCAGCACGGTGGCTTCTCGGCGCAACGCAACACCCTCTTTGCGCGACGCAGCTCTCTCTCGGTGCCTCGCCCTCTCGGCGCAGCGTGCACGCCCTCTTCGTGCGGCGTGCGCGCTGCATCGTGCCGCGCTGAGAAAGTGCCGTGCGGATTAGCGCAAGCTCTGCGCGGAGATTGCCGGCAGAGGATGTGGGGCCGAGAGGACGCCGCGCAGAGAGGGCACCGTACCGCGGCACAGCGCGCCGTCGCGGCTACTTCGAGGCACCCTCCATCCTCTCACAAGTGTCGCGAACGCAAGTCTCTGCACAGCCCGGCGGCCTCTCGACCCAGCGCACACGTCTAGCGAGCAGATGTCTCGGAGCAGCGCAGTGCGGCGGCCTCTCGGCGAGCGCACATATCCGCTCAGCACAGCGCGGCAGCCTCTCGGCACGACGCAGCGCCCTCTCAGCGTGACGCAGCTCGCACGTCTTATCGAGCGCAGTATCGGCGCGGCGCAGCGCAGCGTTCACTTGGCGCGACGCAGTGGACTATAGGCCCGCAATCACAGCGCAACCTGCGCAGCTTGTGCAGAGCGGGCGCCCTCTCGGCGCGGCTCCCTTTCGGCCCGGCGTGGCGCCCTCTCAGCGAACTCTCGCAAGAAGAAGCGCTTTCTCAGCGCGTCGCCCTCTTTCCGCAGCGCACTCTCGGAGCGGTGAACCCTCAGCCCGCCCTCTTGGCGCAGCGCCGTTGCGTGCGTAGAAGGTGCGCCTTCTCGGTGCACCGTGCACGCAATCTCGGCGCCGCGCCGTGTCCGCTGCGTTGTGCCGCACCGATTTGGTGCTGCGCCGAGTGGGCCCGCGCCGAGAGGACGCAGCAGAGCCAGGGTGACACGCCGATAGAGCGCGTGCAATGTACCGGCTGGGCTTTGCAACGATAGGGAGAGGGCGAACGCGTTGCGTGCGTTTTATGCGCTGCACCGAGAGGGCGGGCCGAGGGAGAGGCGCGTCGAGAAGAAAGAAACCCGCGCTGAGAGGGCGCCCGTGCTGTGATGAGAGGGTGCTGCACCGAGAGGGCACCACACCGCGCCGAAAGGACACCGGGCCTTAAGAGCCTGCGCTGTGCCGCGCCGAAATGGCAATGCACTGCGACTAAGTGCACCCTCGCGGCGCCTTTGCAGCACTCTCTGCCCTCTCGGCGCAGCGAATACTAGGCCTGCCTTCACAGCCCAGTGCGACCTTTAGGCGCGGCTCCCTCGCTGCCAGGTGCAGCGCCCTCTCGGCGCGGCAAAGCTTGAAGGCCTCTCGGCGTCCTCTTGGCGCGACGCAGCTCTCCTTCGGTGAAACGCAGCTGTTTCTCTGTGTGTGGTGCACTATCGCCGCGGTGCCTTCTCGGTGCAGCGCACCCTCGGCCCGCCCTCTTAGCGCAGTGTGTGATGCGCGCTGCGCGTGCGCCCTCTCGGCGCAGCGCACACGCTCTCTCAGCAAGCGCGCGTGCCCTCTCAGTGCGGCGCGCGCACTGGTCGCGCCGTGAAGAGATCATGCCGCCCTACATGTTATTGAGCAATGGTGGAAAAAAAAAAAAAAAAAATGTTGACGCCGGGCCGAGTGAGCTGCGCGCTGCGCCGCACCGCAATGCGCCGCGCCGAGAGGGCACCGCACTGCGGCGCAAAGCGCACTAGCGGCAAATTCGTAGTACCCGACGCTCTCTCCTGGCAGCGAACTCTAGGCCCGCCATTGCAGAGCGCGCAGCGAGAACAGCACGCACGTCATGCAAGCGCACGACTCGGCGCGGCGCAGCGCGTCGGCCTCTCGGCGCGGAGCCTTCTCGGCACAGCTTGCATGCCCTCTTGGCGTGGCGCACGCGCTGAGAAGGCGCTGTGCCGATTGGCGCAAGCGCTGCGCCGAGATTGCCGGCCGAGGGTGTGTGCACCGCAACGAGAGGACGCCGCGCAGAGAGGGTGCCGCGCCGAGAGGGTTCTGCGCCGAGAGAACGCGCGCTCCAGTCCGAGAGGGCGAACGCGCTGTGCGCGATTTGCGTGCTGCGCCGACAGGGCGAGGCGAACCTGTTGTGCGACGAGAAAAAATAACTTTGAAGTTGCCCTATATGTTATAGAGCAATGCTGAAAAAAAAACTGAGAACGCCGGGCCGAGGACGCGCCGCACCGGGAGGGCGCCGCGCCGAGATGGCAACGCACCGCGGCTCAGTGCGCCTTCACGGAGCGCGAGAACGTCGAGAGGGCGCCGCGCCGATTGAGCGCTGCGCCGAAAGGACGCCGCGCCGAGAGGGCGCGCGCCCTAGGCCAAGAGGGCGCACGCGCTGCGGGTGAGTTGCGTGCTGCCCCGAGAGGGTGGGTCGAAGGTTCGGCGCGAGGATAAAAGTTGCTGCGCTGCGTCGGGCCAAAAGGGCACCACACCGCGGCGCAGCGCGCCCTCGCGGCAACTTCGAGGCACTTTCCGCCCTCTGGGTGCACAGCGCATACGTCTCGCTAGCGCTCGTCTCGGCGCAGCACAGCACGGCAAGTTTTCGGCGTAGCGCGCACGTCTCGGCGAGCCTATCGGTGCGGCTCAGCGCGGCAGTCTCTCGGCGCGACGCAGTGGCCTTTCTGCGCAACGAAGCGCTGTCTCGGCTCGGCGCCCTCTCGGCGCAGCATGCACGCCCTCTTGGCGCTGCGCGAGCGCCTCATCGCGCCGCGCTTAGAGGGCGCCGCGTCAAATGCACGCAAGTTCTGCGCCGAGAGAGCGACGAGAGGGCGCACGCGTTGCGCGCGCTTTGCGCGCTGCGCCGAGAGCGCGGCCCGAGGGTGTGTCTTCTCGAGAAAAACAACAACAACCTGTAGTTGCCCTATATTTTATAGAGCAAAGGTGAAAAAAACAGAATATTATTTATAAAAATAATTGCCAAGTTGAAGAAAAAAACATGTTACTGTGCTGTTTAAGTGTTCAAACACCGTGGTTATATTAACTAATTTTCGTAGTTAAGCTGATGTATATAATATCAAGTATTTTTTGTCATCGCTGTGTAACGTCGTGTTTCATTCACTTTATTAGTGTGAAGGCGAAGGCTCACACTTACATTAGTCTACAGTGTATAATAAAGTGAATGTTGTAGACTTTACACCATTCACTTTATTACACTTCTTATTATTCCTCTATTTTATTCTCCTCACTTTTTTGTCCTTCTACTTGTTGAGGATAGCGACCTTTAATAATGGACTTTAAGGTGATTGCCCACTACAGGGCTTCTGTCAGAAAGCACGCTGGACATCAGGGAAGATTTTCTTGGTTTAATTCGAAATATGCGCTCCAGTACAATGCCGTGTAGTTATGCAGTGGAGTAAAACAAGTATTTAGGCCAGCAAACAAGCCTTCCAGTTAGGAAGTAAGCAGCCAGCAACAACCACAAATACAAGCATAAGCAGTTTGTCGTCAATGAAAGCTTTTCCACTGTGAGAGGGCGCACGCACCGTGCCGAGAGGGCGCCGCGCCGAGCGGGCGCCCGCGCTGCGCCGAGAGGGCTCACTCACTGCTGGCACTTTGCGCGCTGCGCCGAGAGGGCGGGCTGAGTGTGCGGAGCCGAAGTTGTTCCATATGTTATAGAGGCATGGTGAGAAAAAAAAATGGAAATGTTTTATAGAAATAATTGCCAAGTTAAAGAAAAACAATATTACGCACTTCAGTGACTTATTGATCTTCCCGGTCAAAACCATGTTGTCTGCATATCAAAGGAACTATAAGATATGAAAAGGCATCAAAACAGCAAATGTGAGCGGCGCAGCGCGGCGGCCTCTCGGCGCGGTGCGCACGTCTCGGTGAGACGCAGCGCTCTCTCGGCGCGGCGCCCTATCGTGCGCTGTGCCGCGGGGCGGCGCTCAATCGGCCCGGCGTCCTCAGGTTTTTTTTCCCCCTATTTCTCTATGACATATACGGCAACTTCAGAGTTATTTTTTCACGTCACACAACACCCTCTCGGCGCGGTGCCCTCTCTGCGCGGCGTCCTCTCGGCGTGGTGCCCACATCGTCGGCCGGCAATCTCGGCGCAGCGCTTGCACCAATCGGCACGGTGCCTTCTCAGCGCGGCGTGATGCGGCGTGCGTGCCGCGCCAAGAGGGTGTGCACGCTGTACAGAGAAGGCTCCGTTCCGAAAAAGCGCTGCGTCGCCAGAGAGTGCGCTGTGTCGTGCCGAGAGACCGCCACGCTGCACCGCACCGATACGTGCCTCGCCGAGAAGCAGCCGCGCTGCGCCAAGCCGAGACCTTCGATCGCAAGACGTGCGCGCTGCGCCGAGAGGCCGCCGCGCTGCGCCACGCCGAGTTGTGCACTCGCAAGACGTGCGCGCTGCGCTCACTGCGTGCTCTGCGATGGCAGGCCTACAATTCGCTGCCACGAAAGAACGTAGGGTGCCAAGAAGTTGCCGCTAGGGCGCTTTTTGCCGCGGTGCGGTGCGGTGCCCTCTCGGCGCGGCGCATTACGGCGCGGGGCAGCGCGGCAATCACTCGGCCCGACGTCCACAGTGTTTTTTTTTTTTTTTTTTTTTTTTTTCAAAATTGCTCTATAACATGTAGGGTAACTTCGTAGTTGTTTTTTCTCGTTGCACCGCACATTCAGCCCAGCCTGTCGGTGCAGCAGGCAAACCGCTCGCAGCGCGTGTGCCCTCTCGGCCTATGGCGCGCCGCCCGTCCTCTGCGAGACCTCCTATCGGCGCAGCGCTCACTCGGCGCGGCACCCTCTCGACGCGCCAAGAGATAACGCACTTGCCAAGGGTGCCGAGGGTGCGCTGCACCGATAAGGCACAGCGGCGAGAGTGCACCACACGGAGAAACAGCTGCGTTACGCCGAGGGGGAGCTGCGTCGCGCCAAGAGGGCTCCGAGAGGCTTTCAAACTCCGCCGCGCCGAGAGGGCGCTGCACCGGGAAAAGAGGGCGCCGCACCGAGAGGGCGCGCAGGGCTGTGAAGGCGGGCCTAGTGTTCGCTGCGCCGAGAGGGCAGAGGGTGCTGCAAAGGCGCCGCAAGGGCGCGTTTAGTCGCAGTACGTTGCCATCTCGGCGCGGCGCAGCGCTCTTTAGGCCCGGTGTCCTTTCGGCGCGGCGCGGTGCCCTCTCGGTGCAGCACCCTCTCGACGCAGCGTGGGCCCCCTCTCAGCGTGGTTTTTGTTCTTGTTGCCGCGCCACAAGGTGGGCCGAGAGGGCGGGCCGAGGGTTTGCCGCACCGAGAGTCTGCTGCGGAAAGAGGGCGACGCGCTGAGAAAGCGCTTCTTCTTGCGAGAGTTCGCAGAGAAGGCGCCACGCCGGGCCGAAAGGGAGCCGCGCCGAGAGGACGCTCGTTGCGCTGTGATGGCGGGCCTATAGTCCACTGCGTCGCGCCAAGTGCCGATACGTGCGCCCCATAAGACGTGCGAGCTGCGTCACGGTGAGAGGCCGCCGCGCTTTGCTGCGCCACGGTGAGAGGCCGCCGCGCTGCTCTGCGCCGATTTGTGCGCTCGCCGAGAGGCCGCCACGGTGCGCCGCGCACAGACGTGCGCTCGTGAGACGTGCGCGCTGCGCCCAGAGGCTGCCGCACTGCGACGCTCCGAGACGTGCACTCGCGAGACGTGTGCGGTGCCTCGACGGCGCGCTGTGTCGCGGTACGGTGCCCTCTCTGCACGGTGCGTCGCGGCGCAGCGCGGTGCTCAATCGGCCCGGCGTCCTCAGTTTTTTTTTTCACCATTGCTCTATAACATGTAGGGCAGTTTCAGAGTTTTTTTTTCTCGTTGCGCTGCACCTTCAGACCATCCAATCAGTGCAGCACGCAAATTGCACGCAGCGCTTGCAGCCTCTCGGCCTCTCTGCGCGGCGTCCTATCGGCGCGGAATGGCACGGTCTAACTCCGCGCGCGACACCGAGAAACCGCTGCCTTGCACCGAGGGGGCGCTGCGTCGTGCCGAGAGGGCGCTGCACCTGGTAGAGAGGGAGCCGCGCCGTGAGGTCGCACTTAGTCGAAGTGGATTGCCATCTCGGTGCGGCGCTTTTTTGGCCCGGTGTCACGCCGGGCCAAAATCAGCAGCAATTTGGGGAACATGAACCGCACTCGGGCGGCAACCCTAACCTGAACTGCACTCGGGCGGCAACCCTAACCTGAACCGCACTCGGGCGGCAACCCTAACATGAACCGCACTCGGGCGGCAACCCTAACATGAACCACACTCGGGAGGCAACCCTAACCTGAACCGCACTTGGGCGGCAACCCTAACATGAAATGCACTCGGATGGCGACTCTGGAAGTCCGTACAGCAATTGGCGGCGACTCTGGAAGTCTGTGCCGCGATCGGCGGCAACTCTGGAAGTCCGTACGGCAATTGGCGGCGACTCTGGAAGTCTGTACAGCGATCGGCGGCAACTCTGAAAGTCCGTACCGCGATCGGTAGCATTCGGGGGAGCCAGAACTACAATCTGCGGCATTCGGGGGAGTCAGGACCGCAATCGCGGCAATCGCGGAGTCATTGCCGCAATCGGCGGCGACTCTGAGAGTTATTACCGCAATCAGCGGCATTCGAGAAGTCAGAGCCGCAATCGGCGGCGTTTGGAAGTCCGGACCGCGATCAGCGGCATTCGGAAAGCGGAGCAGTGCGCAGCGGCAAGAGCCACCACGCGCCGCAGCAGAGGGAGCTGGGCCAGGGACAATCGGAGGTCCGGCGCAGCTGGCTTGAAGTCTGGCAACGCCCACGGGTCCTGCGACGCTAGGGTGGAGCCCGACGGCGGCCGCAAGTCTCATGCCACCGGGAGGCACGTGGGTCTGGCGTCGCGGGAGCGAAGTCTGATGCCGGTGTTGTGCCAGATTTGGTTCCCCCGTGAAGATTTGTTTCCCCTTACGCGGGAGCGAGCACGCTTTGTTTGAAAAGCGAAAAACCAATGCCGTACGGCGTCAGCACTATGTTGTTTTCAATATAAACATAAAGGACACACGTTTGCGTCAATCAATATTAATTTTTAGAGAGGATTTATTTCATTTTATTTCTTTAAGTTCATTCAAGTTCTGCGGTTGAAGCGAGGTGCGTTCAAAGACCAATCGTACAGACGGACACTCATTCACTTCACCAAAAAGTATCGCTATAATTACGTGAGCTCTTTGCATAAACCACGATGCAAAGGAGCTTCACTTTTCGGGGAGCATTACATGCTACAAGTAGTATATATTACAAAGGAGACTTTATATTTAATTGCGATCATCATTCATCCATTTTTATTATTCAGGTGTTTTCAAAGCAACTTAATATTGTTGCATTTATTAATTTGCATTAAAACGACAGTGCATTATAATTAGATAATGACACTATAGCAATGTCAAAAGTGTTCATTTAAGAAAAAGCCACACACGTTTGGTAATGAAATCTTTCATAACGAGAATGATTTGAGTGAATTTATTTGAATGAATGATAGAGAAGAAATTTCAGTTCTGAAGGCTCCTTTTGTTCCAAGCAAAGTGACAGGTGGTGGGGAGGGGGGGATAAAAATTGTAACAGGACCTCCATAAAAAATGTCAACGCGTGAAAATTTTTAGCCCCCCTCCCATTTTGACAACGTTGAGTCCTGGACATCGACTGGCTTCTTTTCTGTCTTCCTGGGGTCTGTTCAGGTGGTGTGGCAAATTGAACAGGTTGCCTCCTTCCTAGCCCAAATTCTTAAATTACTAAAATTTTGTATACAAAACATGCTTCGTTGGTGCGAGCTCAACCAGCTTCAGCTTAACACCAGCAAGACGGAGGAGATGATTGTGAGCTTCAGGAGGACAGCACCCTACTTCACTCCGGTGAACATCCAGGGGTCGGACATTGAGGTAGTGGAGTACTACAAAATCCTGGGTGTTCGCCTTAACAACAAATTGGACTGGACTGATCACACTCACGCCCTGTACAAAAAGGGCCAGAGTCGCCTCCACCTGCTGAGGAGACTGAGGTCCTTCGGTGTGTGCAGGGCTCTCCTCAGGACCTTCTATGACTCTGTGGTGGCCTCAGCCATCCTCAACGCTGTGGCCTGCTGGGGTGGGGGCAGTATGGACCGGGACAGGGGGAGACTGAATAAGATGGTCAGGAGAGGGAGCTCTGTCCTGGGCTGTCCCCTGGACTCCATTGAGGTTGTGGATGAGCGGATGACGTTAATTAATCAGAAATCTATCATGGACAACACCTTCCCCATCACTTTTGAATTCTAAATTTGAAACGGGTTGAATTGGACAAAAATTGTAAAAGTTAGAGCAAATGTTTAATTTAGGTCACTTCAGGGTTTTACTTAGGGCAATTCTGGTTGAAATGAGGTCACTTCCGGTTTATTTGGGGCTCTTCCAGTTTGTTTGGTGCCACTTCCGTTTTAGTGAGGTCACTTCCGGTTTATTTTGGGCACTTCTAGTTTTATTTAAATCACTTCCAGTTTATTTTGGGCACTTCCGGTTCGATTTAGGTCACTTCCAGTTTGATTTGAGGCACTTCCGGTTCAGTTCCTATTTAAATTGGGGCACTTCTGGTTCACTTCCTGTTCATATTGGGGCACTTCCTGTTCATTTTGGGGCGCTTCCTGTTAATTCTGGGACACTTCTGGGGGTGAAGGGGTGAATTGGGTAAGCATAGTGGAAGTGGGGTTGAAGGGTGTGACTATGGTAAGCATAAGGTTAACAGTTTAAAGTTGGAATGGGTTGAATCTTCGCCTTCACACTAATAAAGTGAATGAAACACGACGTTACAGACAGCTGAAAAAAAACACGAGATATTATCCACATCAGCTTAATTACGGAAATTAGTTACTAATATAGCCACTGTGTTTGAACACTTAACAAGCACAGTAACATGCTTATTTCTTCAACTTGGCATTTATTTTTATAAAAAATGTCCAGTTTTTTTTTTTTTTTTTTTTTCAACATTGCTCTATAATATTTTGGGCAATTTCATTTTTTGTTTTTTTTCTCGACGCGGGACACCCTCGGCCCGCCCTCGGCGCAGCGCGCAAAGCGCACTAAACGCGCGCGACCTCTCGGCGCGAGGCAGCGCTCTCAGGCACGGCGCCCTCTCGGCGCGGCGCATCCTCAACAGGTGTGCTCGATTTGGTTCCCCCGTGAGATTTTTCTCCCCCTGCCGCAGGAGCGCGCACGCCTTGTTTGGAAAGCGAAAAACCGATGCCGCACGGCGTCGTACGGCGTCAGCACTATGTTGTTTTCAATGAAAACAAGAATAACTCACGTTTGCGTCAGTCAATTTTAATTTTTATAAAGGATTATTCCCATTTGATGTCTTTAAATTCATCCGCGTTCTGCCGTTGAAGAAGGGTGCAGCGCGGCTTTCACTCGGCCCGGCGTCCCCTTTTTTTTTTTCCTTTTTTTTTTTTTTACCAGTGCTCTATAACATAAAGCAGCGCGTGCGCCCCCTTGGCCTAGGGCGCGCACCATTTCGGCGCAGCGTCCTCTTGGCGCAGCGCCCTAATGGCCGCACCGAGAGGTCTAGCGCGCTCGCAAAGAGGGCGTGTGCTTTGCGCACTGCTGCGAGATGGCGGGCCGAGGGTGCGCCGCACCGAAAAGGCACCGCAGCGAGAGGGCACCGCACAGAGAAACCGCTGCATCAGGACGAGGGGGCGCTGCGTCGCGCCAAGAGGGCGCCGAGAGGCCTTCAAGCTGCGCAGCGCCGAGAGGGTGCTGCACCGGGCGGAGAGGGAGCCGCTCCGAGAGGGCGCGCTGGGCTGTGATGGCGGGCCTAGTGTTTGCTGCGCCGAGCTGGCGGAGCGTGCTGCGAAGGTGCCACGAGGGTTCACGGAGCCGCAGTGCGTTACCATCTCGGCGTTGCGCCGTATCGGCGCCGCGAATCCTCGGCCGTTCCTCTCGGCGCAGCGCTTGCACGGCGCCCTCTCAGCGCCAAGAAGGCGTGCACGCTAAGCCGAGAGGGCACCGCGCCGAGAGAGCGCTGCAGCGCGCAGAGATGATGCTGCCTCGCGCCAAGAGGCCGCTGCGTTGCTCCACGCCGATTCGTGCGCTCGCCGAGACCTGCGAGCTGCGTCGAGTGGCCGCTGCGTTGCGCCGCACCGAGACGTGCGCTCGCGAGACGTGCGCGCTTCGCCGAGAGGCCGCCCGGCTACGCCGCGCCAAGACGTTCCCTCGAGAAACGTGCGAGTGGGCGGAGGGTGCCTCGAAGTTGCTGGGAAGGTGCGCTGTGCCGCGGGGCGGCTCTCAATCGGCCCGGCGTCCTCAGTTACCCCCCCCCCCCCCCAATTCTCTATAACATATACGGCAACTTCAGAGTTATTTTTTCACGTCACACAACACCCTCTCGGCGCGGCGCCCTCTCTGCGCGGCGTCCTCTCGGCGTGGTGCCCACATCGTCGGCCGGCAATCTCGGCGCAGCGCTTGCGCCAATCGGCACGGCGCCACACTGAGAGGGCACCGCACCGCGGCGCAGCACGCCCTCGCGGCAACTTCGAGGCACCCTCTGCCCTCTCGCACGTCTATCGAGTGCACGTCTCGGCGCAGCCCAGCGGCCTCTCGGCGCAGCGCGCACGTCTTTGGAGCGCATGTCTCGGCGCAGCCCGGCGGCCTCTCGACGCAGCTTGCACGTATCGGTCGGCGTAGCGCGGGGGCCTATCGGCGCGAGGCAGTGGACTAGGCCCGCCATCACAGCGCAGCGAGCGCAGCGTGTGCAGCGCGCGCGCCCTCTCGTCGCGGCACCCTTTCAGCACGAAAGTCTCTCGGCAACCTCTCGGCACGAAGAAGCGATTTATCAGCGCGGCGCCCTCTTGCCGCAGCGCACTCTCGGTGCGGTGCACCATCGGCCCGCCCTCTCGGCGCACCGTGCACGCAATCTCGGCGCGGTGCCTTCTCTGCGCGGCGCGCGGGCTGCGTTGTGCCGCATCGAGTTGGTGCTGCGCCGAGTGGGTGCCGAGCCGAATGGGTGCCGCGCCGAGAGGACGCCGCAGAGCCAGGGCGCCGCGCCAAGAGGCAACGTGCCGAGTGGGCGTCAAGATGTAGGCAGTGGGCAAACTTTATGCACTGCGGGGAGAGGGCGGGCCGAGGGTGCGGCGCCGCGAGAAAAAAAAAAAAAAAAAACGCGCTGAGAGGGCGCCTGCACTGCAACGAGAGGGTGCTGCACCGACAAGGCACCGCGCCACGCCGAAAGGACACCGGGCCAAAAGAGCGCCGCGCCGAGATGGCAATGCACTTAGACTAAGTGCGCCCTCGCGGCACCTTTGAGGCACCCTCCACCCTCTCGGCGCAGCGAACACTTGGCCCGCCAACACAGCCAAGCGCGACCTCTCGGCGCGGCTCCCTCTCTACCAGGTGCAGCGCCCTCTCGGCGCGGAGCAGCTTGAAGGCCTCTCGGCACCCTCTTGGCGCCACGCAGCGCCTCCTCGGCGCAACGCAGCGGTTTCTCTTAGCGGCGCACTCTCACCGCGGTGTCTTTTCCGTGCGAAGCACCCTCGCAGTGCGTGAAGTGTGCGCAGCACTTGAGCCCTCTCGGCGCAGCGTGCACGCTCTCTCGGCAAGCGTGCGTGCCCTCTCGGTGCAGCGCGCGCACTGTGTCGCGCGGGGTGCAGAGACCGTGCCCCTCCGCGCCGAGAGGACGCCGCGCAGAGAGGCCAAGAGGCTGCACGCGCTGCGTGCGATTTGCGTGCTGCACTGATTGGGTGGTCCGAAGGTGCGGCGCAACGAGAAAAAAAGAACTCTGAAACTGCCTTACATGTTATAGAGCAATGGTGGAAAAAAAAAACTGAGGACGCCGGGCCGATTGAGCGCCGCGCTGTGCCGTGCCAGGAGGGCACCGCACCGCGGCACAGCGCACCTTCGCGGCAACTTCGACGTACCGTCCGCCCCCTCAAATGTCTCGCGAGCGCACGTCTCTGTGCGGCGCAGCCCGGCGGCCTCTCCGCACAGCGAGCGTACGTCTCTCGAGAGCACGTCTCAGCGCGGCGCAGCGCAGCTCAGTGCAGCGCGGCGGCCTCTCGGCACAACGTGCACGTCTCGCGAGCGAACGTCTAATCGCAGCACAGCGCGGCAGTCTCTGGGCGAGCGCGCGTATCGGCGCAGCGCAGCACGGTGGCTTCTCGGCGCAACGCAACACCCTCTTTGCGCGACGCAGCTCTCTCTCGGTGCCTCGCCCTCTCGGCGCAGCGTGCACGCCCTCTTCGTGCGGCGTGCGCGCTGCATCGTGCCGCGCTGAGAAAGTGCCGTGCGGATTAGCGCAAGCTCTGCGCGGAGATTGCCGGCAGAGGATGTGGGGCCGAGAGGACGCCGCGCAGAGAGGGCACCGTACCGCGGCACAGCGCGCCGTCGCGGCTACTTCGAGGCACCCTCCATCCTCTCACAAGTGTCGCGAACGCAAGTCTCTGCACAGCCCGGCGGCCTCTCGACCCAGCGCACACGTCTAGCGAGCGCATGTCTCGGAGCAGCGCAGTGCGGCGGCCTCTCGGCGAGCGCACATATCCGCTCAGCACAGCGCGGCAGCCTCTCGGCACGACGCAGCGCCCTCTCAGCGTGACGCAGCTCGCACGTCTTATCGAGCGCAGTATCGGCGCGGCGCAGCGCAGCGTTCACTTGGCGCGACGCAGTGGACTATAGGCCCGCAATCACAGCGCAACGAGCGCAGCTTGTGCAGAGCGGGCGCCCTCTCGGCGCGGCTCCCTTTCGGCCCGGCGTGGCGCCCTCTCAGCGAACTCTCGCAAGAAGAAGCGCTTTCTCAGCGCGTCGCCCTCTTTCCGCAGCGCACTCTCGGAGCGGTGAACCCTCAGCCCGCCCTCTTGGCGCAGCGCCGTTGCGTGCGTAGAAGGTGCGCCTTCTCGGTGCACCGTGCACGCAATCTCGGCGCCGCGCCGTGTCCGCGCGGGCTGCGTTGTGCCGCACCGATTTGGTGCTGCGCCGAGTGGGCCCGCGCCGAGAGGACGCAGCAGAGCCAGGGTGACACGCCGATAGAGCGCGTGCAATGTACCGACTGGGCTTTGCAACGATAGAGAGAGGGCGAACGCGTTGCGTGCGTTTTATGCGCTGCACCGAGAGGGCGGGCCGAGGGAGAGGCGCGTCGAGAAGAAAGAAACCCGCGCTGAGAGGGCGCCCGTGCTGTGATGAGAGGGTGCTGCACCGAGAGGGCACCACACCGCGCCGAAAGGACACCGGGCCTTAAGAGCCTGCGCTGTGCCGCGCCGAAATGGCAATGCACTGCGACTAAGTGCACCCTCGCGGCGCCTTTGCAGCACTCTCTGCCCTCTCGGCGCAGCGAATACTAGGCCTGCCTTCACAGCCCAGTGCGACCTTTAGGCGCGGCTCCCTCGCTGCCAGGTGCAGCGCCCTCTCGGCGCGGCAAAGCTTGAAGGCCTCTCGGCGTCCTCTTGGCGCGACGCAGCTCTCCTTCGGTGAAACGCAGCTGTTTCTCTGTGTGTGGTGCACTATCGCCGCGGTGCCTTCTCGGTGCAGCGCACCCTCGGCCCGCCCTCTTAGCGCAGTGTGTGATGCGCGCTGCGCGTGCGCCCTCTCGGCGCAGCGCACACGCTCTCTCAGCAAGCGCGCGTGCCCTCTCAGTGCGGCGCGCGCACCGGTCGCGCCGTGAAGAGATCATGCCGCCCTACATGTTATTGAGCAATGGTGGAAAAAAAAAAAAAAAAATGTTGACGCCGGGCCGAGTGAGCTGCGCGCTGCGCCGCACCGCAATGCGCCGCGCCGAGAGGGCACCGCACTGCGGCGCAAAGCGCACTAGCGGCAAATTCGTAGTACCCGACGCTCTCTCCTGGCAGCGAACTCTAGGCCCGCCATTGCAGAGCGCGCAGCGAGAACAGCACGCACGTCATGCAAGCGCACGACTCGGCGCGGCGCAGCGCGTCGGCCTCTCGGCGCGGAGCCTTCTCGGCACAGCTTGCATGCCCTCTTGGCGTGGCGCAGGCGCTGAGAAGGCGCTGTGCCGATTGGCGCAAGCGCTGCGCCGAGATTGCCGGCCGAGGGTGTGTGCACCGCAACGAGAGGACGCCGCGCAGAGAGGGTGCCGCGCCGAGAGGGTTCTGCGCCGAGAGAACGCGCGCTCCAGTCCGAGAGGGCGAACGCGCTGTGCGCGATTTGCGTGCTGCACCGACAGGGCGAGGCGAACCTGTTGTGCGACGAGAAAAAATAACTTTGAAGTTGCCCTATATGTTATAGAGCAATGCTGAAAAAAAAAAAAACCTGAGAACGCCGGGCCGAGGACGCGCCGCACCGGGAGGGCGCCGCGCCGAGATGGCAACGCACCGCGGCTCAGTGCGCCTTCACGGAGCGCGAGAACGTCGAGAGGGCGCCGCGCCGATTGAGCGCTGCGCCGAAAGGACGCCGCGCCGAGAGGGCCAGCGCCCTAGGCCAAGAGGGCGCACGCGCTGCGGGTGAGTTGCGTGCTGCCCCGAGAGGGTGGGTCGAAGGTTCGGCGCGGTCGGGTTTTCTTGGGTCCTCCCGGCTCATCTCGCGAAGTTCGACCTCCGAATTTTGTTCAACAACCGAAGCAAAAAAAAAACTCGAATTTTTTGTTCAAATTCCGATTTGTTGGAGAACCGGGACGTTCGGAAACCGAGGTTTGACTGTAAAATAAATAGATGCAGCTCACTGACAAGTGCCGCTATTTGAGATAATTTTAGAACAGTCCTGCAGGCGACTCATGCGGTCCTCACGGGCTACCTGGTGCCCGCGGGCACCGTGTTTGTGACCCCCGTTATAGAGCAATGGTGAAAAAAAAAAAACTGGACATTTTTTTAGAAAAAAACATGTTACTGTGCTGTTTAAGTGCTAAAACATTGTGGCTATATTAACTACTTTCGTTAAGCTGATGTATCTAGTGTTTGTTGTCATCAGTCTGAAATGTTGAAGGCACTTTCTTATTATTATTCTATTTTATTCTCCTCACTTTTCTGTCCTACTCGTTGAGGATAACTACCTCTAATGCAGGACTTTAAGGTGATTGACCAAGGCTTCTGTCAAAAAGCACGCTGGATATCAGGGAAGATTTTCTTGGTTTAATTCGAATTCGCTCCAGTACAATGCCGTGTAGTTATGCAGTGGAGTAAAACAAGTATTTAGGCCAGCAAACAAGCCTTCCAGTTAGGAAGTAAGCAGCCAGCAACAACCACAAATACAAGCATAAGCAGTTTGTCGTCAATGAAAGCTTTTCCACTGTGAGAGGGCGCACGCACCGTGCCGAGAGGGCGCCGCGCCGAGCGGGCGCCTGCGCTGCGCCGAGAGGGCTCACTCACTGCTGGTACTTTGCGCGCTGCGCCGAGAGGGCGGGCTGAGTGTGCGGAGCCGAAGTTGTTCCATATGTTATAGAGGCATGGTGAGAAAAAAATGGAAATGTTTTATAGAAATAATTGCCAAGTTGAAGAAAAACAATATTACGCACTTCAGTGACTTATTGATCATCCCGGTCAAAACCATGTTGTCTGCATATCAAAGGAACTATAAGATATGAAAAGGCATCAAAACAGCAAATGTGTATCTTTTTCAGTGAAAGGGCGAGCGGCGCAGCGCGGCGGCCTCTCGGCGCGGTGCGCACGTCTCGGTGAGACGCAGCGCTCTCTCG
This sequence comes from Syngnathus scovelli, assembly GCF_024217435.2. NCBI lineage: Eukaryota > Metazoa > Chordata > Actinopteri > Syngnathiformes > Syngnathidae > Syngnathus > Syngnathus scovelli. Next base: position 9,913,689 of record NC_090849.1, on the reverse strand, counting down.
GCGCGGCGCCCTATCGTCGCAGCGCCCCCCCGGTGCGGCGTACCTTCAGCCCGCCCTCTCGTTGCGGCGCGCGCCTCATTGCGACGCCGAGAGGGTGTGCACACTTGGTAAGAGGGCGCTCCGAGAAATTTTAAATTTTGGGATTTTTGGTAAATGGTAAGTTGTGGAATAGGTAGGCATAAGATGAACTGTTGAAAGTTGGAACGGGTTGAATCGATGGAAAGATGTAGAAATTAGAAGGGAAAAACTACATTTTGTACAATTTGGCGTCAATTTCAAATTTGAAAATTTGAAATTTTTGGTTGTGGAAAAGGTAGGCAAGCGAACAATTGAAAGTTGGAATGGGTTGAATCGGTTGAAAAATGTAGAAATTAGAGGTGAAAAACGAAATTTTGTGAGTTTTTGCAGAAATTTGAAACGTGAAAACGTGAAATTTTTGAATTTGACAATTTTGGGAATGTCGAGAATCTTCCCGAATGTTATTCGAATGTGCTGAATGATGTGAATTTCAAACTGGAATGACGTAAATGTGAAATGTCGAATGTGCCATTAAGAACGAATGGGGAAAAATTTGTCGTAACTTTGCGAATTTTGCGAAAACGGAAAATTTTCGGAACGAGAAAAATGGAAGCGCTCATTTCGTGAATATTTGGAATACGTCAAAAGTGGAACGGAGTGAATCGGATGAATTATGTGGAAGAAGAAGCGGGACAAAAAAGTGTGGAGAATAAAATAGAAGAACTAGAAAATGCAATTTCTGGAGAAATTGCGTGTGAAGGCGAAGACTATGAATAACTTCTTGGGGAATGATGCCGAATGATGTTGAAATGAGTTGAATTACTTGAAAAATGTGGAAAACAGAGGTGAAAAACGGAATTTTGGAGAATTTGGTGGAATTTCGGAATTTTGGAGGGTTTGGTTGAATTTCAAATCTGAAAATATGGAATTTATGGTAAGTTGGGGAATAGGTAGGAAAAAGATGAAGAGTTGAAAGTTGGAATGGGTTGAATCGGTTGAAAATGTAGAAAATAGAGTACAAAAACACATTTTGGGAGAATTTGGTTGAATTTCAAATGGGAATATTTGGAATTTTTTGTAAAGGGAAGTTATGGAATAGGTAGGGAAAAGATGAAAACTTGAAAGTTGGAATGGGTTGAATCGGTAGAGAAATGTAGAAATGAGAGTAGAAAACCGAAATTTTGGAGAATTTGGTTGAATTTCAAATTTGGAATTTTTGGTAAGTGGGAAGTTGTAGAATCGGTAGGCAAGAGATGAAGAGTTGAAAGTTGGAATGGGTTGAATCGGTGGAACAATGTAGAAACTAGAGCAAAAAAAAATGTTGGAGAATTTGGTTGAATTTCAAATTTGGAATTTTTGGAAAGTGGGAAGTTGTGCAATAGGTAGGCAAAAGATGAAGAGTTGAAAGTTGGAATGGGTTGAATCGGTTGAACATTGTAGAAATGAGAGTAGAAAAACGACATTTTTGAGAATTTGGTTGAATTTCAAATTTGGAATTTTTGGTAAGTGGGAAGTTGTGGAATAGGTAGGCAAACGATAAACAGTTGAAAGTTGGAATGGGTAGAATCGGTCGAAAAATGTAGAAATTAGAGTAGAAAAACGAAATTTTGGAGAATTTGGTTGAATTCCAAATTTGAAAATTTTGATTTTTTTGTAAGTTGGAAGTTGTGGAATAGGTAGAAAAAAGATGAACAGTTGAAAGTTGGAATGGGTAGAATCGGTCGAAAAATGTAGAAATTAGAGTAGAAAAACGAAATTTTGGAGAATTTGGTTGAATTTCAAAATTTGGAATTTTTGGTAAGCGAGAAGTTGTGGAATAGGCAGGCAAAAGATGAACAGTTGAAAGTTGGATTGGTTTGAATCGGTTGTAAAATGTAGAAATTAGAGGTGAAAAACGAAATTTCGTGAATTTCTTTCGAAATTTTAACGTGAAAACGTGAAATTTTTGAATTTGGCAATTTTGGGAATGTCGAGAATCAATCCGAATGTGGTTCAAATGTGCTGAATGATGTGAATTTAAAACTGGAATGACGTAAATGTGAAATGTCGAATCTGCCATTAAGAATGAATGGGGAAAAATTTGTCGGAAATTCGCAAATTTTGCGAAATCGGAAAATTTTCGGAATGAGAAAAATGGAAGCGCTCATCTCGTGAATATTTGGAATACGTCAAAAGTGGAACGGAGTGAATTGGATGAATTTTGTGGAAGAAGAAGCGGGACAAAAAAGTGTGGAGAATAAAATATAATTAGAAAATGCAATTTCTGGAGAAATTGCGTGTGAAGGCGAAGACTTTGAATCATTTCTTGGGGAATGATGCCGAATGATGTTGAAATGAGATTAATTTCTTGAGAAATGTGGAAAATAGAAGTGTAATACTAAATTTTGGAGAATTTGGTTGAGTTTCAAATTTGAAAGTTTGGAATTTTTGGTATGTGGGTGGTTGTGGAATAGGTAGGGAAAAGATGAACAGTTGAAAGTTGGAACGGGTTGAAACGGTTAAAAAATGTAGAAGTTAGAGCAAATCTTGAATCCCCATAGAGAATAAATGGGAACTAAAAGAAAAAGCAATTGCGCCAAAATTTTTTGACATTTGAAACAAAAGGAAAAAAAAAACGGCTTCAGGAGGTTCACTTTTGGGGTTAAAGTGTCGAAACGGGTTTAATCGGACAAAAATTCCAAAAGTTAGCTAAAATGTAGCCATTTAGGGCACTTAATGTTGAAATAAGGTCACTTCCTGTTTGATTTGGGTCACTTCCGGTTTGATCAGAGGCACTTCCGGCCCAGCTGAGGTCACTTCCGGTTTAAAAAGGTCATTTCCGGTTTGAGTAGGGGTGACTTCCGGTATACCTGAGGTCACTTCCTGTTTAGCTGAGGTTACTTCCAGTTTGATTTGGGGCACTTCCGGTTCATTCTGGGTTCATTGGGGGCACTTCAGGGTCAATCCAAGATGGCCGCCACACTGGAAGTGGGGGTGAAGGAGGTGAATATGGTAAGCATAAGGTAAACAAAGTGAATAAAGTTGGAATGGGTTTAATCGGTTGAAAAATGTGGAAAAAAGAGTAGAAAAACGAAAATGTAGAGAATATTTGGTAAGTGGAAAGTTGTGGAATAGGCAGGCAAAAGATGAACAGTTGAATGTTGGAACGGGTTGAATCGGTTAAAAAATGAAGATGTGAGAGCAAATGTTGAATCCCCATAGAGAATGAATGGGAATTAAAAGAAAAAGCAATTGCGCCAAAATATTTTGAAATTTGGAACAAAACAAAAAAAAACAGCTTCAGGAGGTTCACTTTTGGGGTTAAAATGTTGAAACGGGTTCAATCGGACAAAAAATGCAAAAGTTACCGCCTAATGTAGCTATTTAGGGCAGTTAATGTTGAAATAAGGTCACTTCCGGGGTGATATGGGTCACTTCCGGTCTATTTGGGTCACTTCCGGTTTGATTAGAGGCACTTCCGGTCTAGCTAAGGTCACTTCCGGTTTATTTGGGGTAACTTCCGGTTTAAAAAAGTCACTTCTGGTTTAAAAAGGTCACTTCCGGTTTGAGTAGGGGTGACTTCCGGTTTACAAGGCCGATTGAGCCCCGCGGCGCGCCGAGAAGGCACCGCACCGCGGCGCAACGCGCTCTCGCGGCGCCTTCGCGGGACCCTCCACACTCTCGGTGTAGCGAACACTAGTCCCGCCATCAAAACGCAGCCAGCGCAGTGCGCACGTCTCGGCGAGCGCACGTCTCGGCGCCGCGCAGCGAGGCGGCCTCTCGGCAGAGTTTGCACGTCTCAGCAAGAGGACGCCGGCCGAGAGAGCGCCGTGTCGCGCTGCCAAGCGAGGGCACCGCACCGCGGGGCCGCGCACCCTTGCGGCGCGTTCGCGGCTCCCTCCGCCCTCTCGGTGCAGTGAAGACTATGCCCGCGATCACGCTCAGTGTTTGCAGCTAACCTAGCGTGTGCAGCGCCCGCGCCATCTCGGCGTGGCTCCATTTCGGCCTGGCGTGGCGCCCTCTCGGCGCGTTTCAGCGCGAAGGGCTCTCGGCTACCTCCTGGCGCGACGAAGCTATCTTAGCGGCGTCCTCTGGCCGCAACGGACTCTCGTTGCAGCGCACCCTCGGCCCGCCCTCTCGGCGAAACGCAAGAAGCGTGCGAAGCGAGTGCACCCTCTCGGCGCACCGCGCACGAAATCTTGGCGCAGCGCGCGCGCCCTCTCAGGTCGGCACCTTCTCGACGTGACGCGCGGGCCACGTTGTGCCGCGCCGAGTTGGTGCTGCACCGATTGGGCGCCGCACAGCGAGGTCGCCGCGCGGAGAGGGCGCGTGCAACATGCCGAGAGGGCGCTGCACCAAGAGGGAGAAGGCGAACGCGTTGTGCGCATTTTTTGCGCTGCGCCAAGAGCGCGGGCCCGGGGTTTGGCGCGGCGACGGGAAAAATAAAACGAACTGGGAGGGCACCTGCGCTTCGCCGAGAGGGTGCTCCGCCGCGCTGACAGGACACCGGGCCTAGAGATTGCCTCGCCGCGCCGAGATGTTAAAGCACCGCAGCTCAGCACGCCCTCGCAGCACCCTCCGCCCTCTCGGCGCAGCGATCACTATAGGCCCACCATCACAGACTAACGCGCCCTCTCGGCGCGGCTCCCTCTCGACCCGGTGCGGCGCCCTCTCGGCGCGGTGTAGCTTGAAGGACTCTTGGCGCCCTCTTTGCGCGACACAGCGCTCCTGCTGCGCGACGCAGCGATTTCTCTGTTCGGCGCCCTCTCGCCGCGGTACCCTTTCGGCGCGGCACCCTCCCGACCCGGTGCGGCGCCCTCTCGGCGCGGCGTAGCTTGAAGGACTCTCGGCGCCCTCTTTGCCGTGGTGCCTTCTCGGTGCGGCGCACCCTCGGCCCGCCCTCTCGGCGCAGTGCACGAAGCGCACGCAGCGCGTGCGCACTCTCGGTGCAGCGCGCACGCTCTCTTTGCGAGCGCGCGCGCGCCCTCTCGGTGCAGCGCGCGCACCACGTCGCGCGGTGCAGAGACAGTGCTGCGTTGCGTCGAGAGGGCGCCGGGCCGAGTGGGCGCCGAGCCGAGAGGACGCCGAGCCGACAGGACGCAGCGCCGAGAGGGTGCACACGCTAGGCCGAGAGGGCTCACGCGCTGCGTGCGATTTGCAAGATGCGCCGAGAGGGTGGGCCGAAGGTGCGGCGCGACGAGAAAAAAAGGACTCCAAAGTTGCCTTATATGTTATAGGGCAATGGTAAAAAAAAAAAAAAAAGCTGAGGATTGCCGGGTGAGCACAGCGCTGCGCCGCGCTGCGCCGGCGGCCCCGTGAGGCATTATTCCCCCCTCATTTTGAGAACGGTGTGTCCTGGACTCCAACTGGCTTTTTTTCTGTCTTCCTGGGTGTCTGTTCAGGTATAGGTGACACTGCCAAGACAATCGAGGGCACCTCCGGCAGCTCTTCGCTTTGACTCGGACATCCACTTTTTCATTGATTTTCATATTATGTATTATTTGTGCCCTCTCTGCATCCATTGCAACCTGGCGGCCCCGTGAGGATATATGTTCCCCCCCATTGAAAACGGTGTATATGTGTGTGTTTAATAAATGAGGTGCACTTCGATTTAAATGTTTGAAAAGCTAAACCAATACATATTTTAGGAGAGGGTTACAAATGTTCCTTTTAACTGTTGTATGACTGAGTACTCATAGTGAAGAAATTATTGTGCAGTTCGAACTTAAAAACGGAGAAGAAAAAATAAATGATTTTTGCAGTGATACCTTTATTACTGCACTTTATCAATTTCGTTGTTCTTATTTTGGTCAAACAACTTTGTTTCTTAATCATATAACATACATCAAAAATAACTTTAAACTTTATTAAGAAATTTAAAAAAAGCAAAATGTTCTTCAAGCAAGCTTCAAATATTTACCATTTAATATTTGTACATGTACACAAAAAAGAGCCTTCGGTTGGCGGCTCCCCGACACATACAAGATGGAATCACCTGCAACACTCGTCACACTGAATCTGGTAAACAAAGAAAAAAGCAAGATTATACAATGCAGCACATACATTTTAAAATCTTACACGTTAGGAAGTTAAAAACATCAAAATGTGCACTGTTGAAAACATAGAACAACAGACAATAATTTACAATGATTGTGTAATTCAATATATTTCTTAATCATTACATGCATTAGTTAACAAGAACTTACATAATTACCCATCTGTTGTCTGTCATGTGTAGCTTACCCACAAAAAAAGCACAAGTTAGATAAATCATCTGTGAAAACAAAGACAGAAGGATTGCTATAGTACTTCCCTGTGTAAAACTTAACTAAGTTGTATATAGCATTGATAGCACAGTCAGGACCATTCTTTGGGTGGCAATAACATCTCTTGGGTGCATATTACTTACCAGTCTCTAATAGAAGCGTTGCGGCAATTTGCAGCCTGTACCTATTTATATCATGTGTCTTTGCTGAGAAATCTATTTCTTCATTTGAAAGAAGATGTTCTGCAAACTGAAAAAGACAATGTCAGATGTTTACAGTGCATAAAGAATGCTTTAAATGTTTGCCATCTTTAGCCTGTATATCATTCAAAAAAATCTGCTGTCAGACAATTATTTGTTTTAGTCCTTTTTTGTATGAACTCTAAATTTGTTTTTTTTAGTTTTGAGTAATGTTTGATTAAGTATTTGCATACTTGAGTGATATGAGTTTGGTAAATCTAGTCTGTAAATCAAATACATACTTTCAAAGCAAAGACACCACAAGAGGTTGAATCTTGTTGCCTGGGATGGGGGACAGTGCCACAAGTCCACCTGGAAACATTGCACCCTTTCTTGCGCATGAACGCCCTGAAATATAAGAGCCAGTACATATCAATACAAATTTCAAGTTTTATCCGTCAATTACATAATTTGTATTGTAAAAACAAAAACCTAGTCCACTTTCAAGAGAAAGCACACATCTTCAGTTAAATGTTGATATCAAAATAGTACTCTGACTTTTAGAAGCTGTGCTTACCGGGTTGATACCAGGCACGGGCACCCGTGAGAATCTCACGGGGGAACCAAATCGAGCACAACACCTGTTCTACAAAGGGACTTAGCAGGCTATGGAGCATTTCTAGGGACATATGTCTTTTCTCACTCACTCACTCACTCACTCACTCACTCACTCACTCACTCACTCACTCACTCACTCACTCACTCACTCACTCACTCACTCACTCACTCACTCACTCACTCACTCACTCATTCACTCACTCACTCAGCTTTCAAAGTGCCATGTCAAAATAGGGCATAATAGTACTTGAAATGCAACTGCTGAACTGCAAAATGTGGCTAAATCGATCGCCCTTAAATCTCTTTTGGTGCTCAGTACTATAAAAAATGGGTATTTAAATATAGATTTGCCACAGGCATCAATTCTAAGGCTGCCCATGTCATGACTATGTTGTATGTAGGTGTCAAGTTCCATTTGTTTTAGTTTCTACGTTCCCTTAAAGGCCTAGAGACATCCCTTTTTTTTTTTCAATTAGAACGGAATTTGATAGAATGTATAAAGTGAACACATTTGCCGCATTGGAAATTAAAAATGGACACCGATTACTAAGAATAAAGCTGAAATGAAATGCCAGTTTATCGATCAGGTCCCGCACGAAGCCAAACTGGCGGCGCCATTACTGTGACGTCACAAGTTGTACATCTGGATGTCAACAAACCCAAACAACATGGCAGATGATAGCGACAGCTCCGTTTCTAGCGGCAATATTAGCATCATTTTATCAGATTCAGAAACCTCTTTTGACGCAGAATATGATGAATCTAGCAGTTCACTTAGGCTGAGCTGAGCACATTTTCTGAATTGTGCCCCTCCCGTCACTCTGGTTAGGTTGGCATAGTAAAAAGTGCTCTTGGGCGCTTTAGAGTGCCGTGTTGATCTCGGCACATGAAGACATGACCACCTGCAACGTTTGGTTTAGGTTTTATAAGCATTTTTAATTTTATTGCTTAAATCGCATTTTCTCGACGAGCTGAGCACGTTTCTGAATTGTGCCTCTCTTGTCACTGTGGTTAGGTTGGCATAGTAAAAAGAGTAGAGTGCCGAGTTGACCATTGCGCACGGAGAAATGAACATCTGCAGCGTTTTGTTTAGGTTTTAGGCACATTTTTAATTTTATTTCTTAAATCGCATTTTTTCGACGAGCTGAGCACGTTTTCTGAATTGTGCCCCTCCCGTCACGCTTCGACATACTTTTCAAAGTCAAAGTCTCAAAGTCTCCTTTATTGTCAATTCCTCCGCATGTCAAGACACACAAAGAGATCGAAATTACGTTTCTCACTATCCCAGGGTGACAAGACAGAGTTCACAACGCACATACAAGTAAACAACACAGGAAAATTAAAACAAGAAGATGAACAATAAGAGTGATAGCACGCTAGACGCTCCCGATGCACAGCAGAGTCCGGAAAGATGACAGTCAACGAGGCCACTGTGAACACGAGCACACAGCAGGCACGCACTGTCCGGTTCGTCAAGTCAAGTCAAGTTTATTTGTATAGCCCTAAATCACAAACAGTCTCAAAGGGCTTCACATAGCCAAAATTGACAATTATTCTCAAAGCATCCCCTGATCATAAGCTCCCAAAAGGGCAAGGAAAAACTCCAAAAACCCCTACCAGGGGAAAATGAGAAACCTTGAGAAGGGACCACAGATGGAAGGATCCCCCTTTCAGGATCACCAGGTTATAATGGATGCAGAGAGTACACAAGTAATACATAATATGAAAATCAATGAAAAAAAAATGGATGTCGGAGGTGTCCTCGATTGTCCTGGCAGTGTCCTCAAGGGGGCCGAGCCGCAGCTCCCCCATCCCGTTCGTGGATCCTATCAGGCGAACGCAACCCATCTTGTCGTTCCGCGAACGAACGTACGCCAGGATAATGGAAGGCGCGGCTAGGTGAGCTGGGTTGCCCGCAAACCTGGCCCGACGTCTCCGCGCTGGAACTTCTCTTTTTGTTTACATTCACTGAAGCTAAACGCGCACAACTTGACACGTCATGAGACGTCACTTCCGGCTGGCGGCAAATTTAAATTATATTTTTCAGAGCAACAGCTTACTTTTTGTTGTTTTGAGCGTCAATTTATATTTATAAGCCCATAAGCTAACTAAAACCGATTTATACATATACCGGTGTCTCTAGGCCTTTAAAGCGCTGTCTCTGGGGGGCGGATCCACACCTTCCAGTTCAGCTGTCACTCGTGATTCCACGCCCCCCTCAGCTTGTACCGCGCCCCCACGCCAGGTTCAGGGCAAAAGTGTGCAACTCGAAAAGAAGATTTAAATTTAAAAAAAAAAAAAAAAAAAAAGTGAACCTGAAAAAACAGGAGTTGAACCTGGAAAAATTAATAATCTAAAAATATAAAACATGGAACTGAAAAAAAGGACCTCAAATCTTGAAAAATAAATTGAGGCGAAACCTAAAAATAAATAGCTTATTCAAATAAATTAGCAAGGTGACGCAAAACTATTTTCAACTCAAAAAACTTTCAAACAAGTGTTTTTATTTCGAATGGATTGTCTTATTTTTCAAGTTTGAAGCTCAGCACGTTTAGTTTCAGATTCAAGTTTTATTTTTTCGAGTACGAGTTTTATTTTTTCAAGTACAAAACTTTTGACCGCTTTGGCCCCACGGGGGGTCGCGGGCGTCATATAGCTGTCATCAGGCAGTAGGCGGGGGACACCCTGAACTGGTTGCCAGCCAATCGCAGTATTAATTATTCAATTAGAGCATATTAAAATAAGTATTAATTGTGGTTCAGTGGCCTTTGGATTACTGTTTAAAACTAAACCTGTAAAACCAAGTATTCCAGTGTGCACCTATTCTTTCTGTGCTGTGATTTGATCTTTTGTTACTAAGGTTAATGTGGGGTGCATCATCTATTTCTTATGTACTCAAGTAACTTTCCCACTGTTGGTTCTTTTCCATGATTAAGATGTACAGTAGTACAGTATGTTGGCCTTTTAGAGGCAGTGTAGTGCCTTGCATACATAGAGTACACATTTAAAGTAAAATAAAAAAAAAGCAGAAAAACATTGTGATGGAGCTCTATTAAGGCTATTAGGCTACAATTACTCTTTCGAAGTTTGGAAGGAATGTTAATGGATGTGTACAAAGTACCGTAAGTACTCGAGGACCCCGCCAAGGGTGTAGAGCTTGTTCTTTGTTCCACAGCTGGAAGAAAACCACATTCCTCCTGAATCTGAGATTTGACCTTGTTGGATTTTGTCCACAATTAAGAGAGCGCGTTATCTGCGCCTCACGGCAAAAGCCTTTGCCAATCACCTGTTATCCAATTTACTCACTGCGTGCTCGTTTGATTTCTTCAGATTTAGGAAAATGCAAAGACACTGAAGCAGAAATTAGACTTAGACAGATTGGTTGAGTTCAATCACAATTCTTGTTCAAAAAGCTCTGTTTTCAGGAAAGTACAATACAGCGCTGGGCCCTGCAAGAGCGGAAAGTCTCCATTCAGAAAAGGCAAAGTCCAAGGTTGTTAGATCAGTTTTATATTCAGTAGCACATTGTGGGCCGGGATTGATGGGCGATGAGTCTTCGGGGTGGGGCAAGTTCGAAGGAGAGTCTGCTTCCATGGGAGTGGTGCTGGTTATGGGCGATTCGGTGTGTAGGTGGGGGGCTGTTGGTGTGTGTGTGTGTGTGGAGGGGGCTGTTGTCTTCCATCCCGTCTCTCGGCCTTGGCGATCATCTTTGGCCGAGTTCTCGGGTGGGGGCTGTTGTCTTCCCTCCCGTCTTTCGGCCTTGGCGATCATCTTTGGCCGAGTTCTCGGGTGGGGGCTGTTGTCTTCCCTCCCGTCTTTCGGCCTTGGCGATCATCTTTGGCCGAGTTCTCGGGTGGCTCCTTCTGACACCTGCTGGTTTTATCTCCACGTGACCTTCCTGTGAACATTCTTCTCTAATCTTGGACATACACTGTCGTACCTCATTCTTATTCTTTTAATTTTGTCATTTCGTACGAAATTATGTTAGCTTTTGGCTGTGACATCATTAATCTATTGCTGTTCTTTTGCTACATCATCCATCCATCCATCCATTTTCTGAACCGTTTAGTCCCCACGGGGGTCGCGGGCGTGCTGGAGCCTATCCCAGCCGTCATCGGGCAGTAGGCGGGGGACACCCTGAACTGGTTGCCAGCCAATCGCAGGGCACACAGAGACAGACAACCAATCGCACTCACACTCACACCTAGGGACAATTTGGAGTCTTCAATCGGCCTACCAAGCATGTTTTTGGAATGTGGGAGGAAACCGGAGTGCCCGGGGAAAACCCACGCGGGCCCGGGGAGAACATGCAAACTCCACACAGGGAGGGCCGGAGGTGGAATCGAACCCGCACCATCCTAACTGTGAGGCGGACGTGCTACCCAGTGCGCCACCGAGCCGCCTTGCTACATCATATCTTTGCTTATTCTTAGTTTAATCATGCTTCCAACCGTATCTTTTCTTTGTTAGGCAAACTATCTCCCTCTGTGCAGAGCGTTCAGTAGTAATCAAAAACTGGCGTCTAGCATTAGTCAAAACATAAGATACAATCAAGTACTGAACGGTCAAGACGACTCTGGCCGTGTCCATGATTCAGAGAAAAAACATCAGGCTTGCATTCCACAGTTCCTTAAGGGTCATTAAGCTATTTAGGCAGTATATCAAAAGTCATTTGTTATTTCAAAGTCCTCAGAAATATATATATCAGATCATAAAGTTATAAAAACCTTTCTCATCACCACTTATCAAAAATGTCTAGTTATGTCTTCTTTACTGATTTGGTGTGTAGGTATAATTATATGCTTCAAATGTTTCTTTTAATTATTTATTTAATATGTGAATATACTTGTCTGCTTATGTACTTTATTCAATGAGGTTTGAGCATATCTGTTTTTGTAGCGAGGCAGGACTTTTTGTATTTCGACCTCATTCCTTCAACCTCCCAATGGACCCTCGTCTCCAACATCCCTGGATAGACCTCATCAGGGAGGCTGAGAGTGATTACTCTGTACAATAGAACCCCGGAACTCAACCACCTCATACTCGACATATTGGAGTTTGACACAAAATGTCGGGAATTCTTTGACTTTGATTTCGAGCACAGCTTCGGAACCCGACCCGACCCATGCATTTTTTGTAAGCAAAATACATACGGTACAGTTCGTGCTTCAGTCGCATGCTGCTTGTTGGCATTAGTTGGCGTTGTTGTTCAGCAGGTTTTAAACAATTGTGACTCTCGACTGCGGTTGTGTGTAGTGTGTCCGGAAAGCTGCACTGGCGAGACCACAAGATCACAGGGGCTAACGCTGAAGAGTGTTCACGCGATAACAACCGTGTAAAAAGAGAGCTACTCTATTTATAAATACAGTATTTTTTTTGTTCCCATTGATTCACTTTTGGGACATTATTTCCAGGACTTTGGCTCTTCTACTATGGGTAAGTATGTTTTGTGTTTAAATAGTGTTATTTTGCCATGATTAATTTATTTCAAGCTCATTTTCTATCTTTTAAATGTCTGACTCGTGTCAAGCGCCACATATGGACCGTGAAGGGACTTTCTTAAAAAGGGGGACCACCACCCCGGTCTCCCAATTCAGAGGCACTATCTCCGATGTCCATGCGATGTTGTAGATGAGTGTCAACCATGACAGCCCCTCAACATCCAGAGCATTTAGTAAGAGCTCATGCACCTCTGCCACGGAGGAGCTTTATACCCACCTCAGTGACTTAAATCCTAGAGATAGGAGAGCCCACCTCAGAGTACCCAGGCTCTGCTTCCTCGAAGGAATCCGTGTTGGTGGAATCGATGAGGTTTTGAAGTGTTCTCTCCACCTGCTTGGCGCCTCTCACCTGGGGCAACACCAGAATGAAATAGTTTCCAAACCCTCACCAGACGACTAGTACCAGAGTCCAAGCTGTGTGTGGAGGCGAGCCTGACTATGTTTAGTTGGAACCGCTCTGCCTCGCACACCAGCTCGAGCTCCTTCCCTGCCAGAGGTGACATTCCATGTCCCTAGAGCTAGCTTCTGTAGCCGGTGATCAGGTCCTTGCCTTTGACCACTGTCCAGATCACTGCACTCTGGATCCCTTTGACCCATCCCACAGGTGGTGAGCCCAGGGAAAAACAGACTCACATGTCCCTCGCCTACTGCCCGATGACAGCTCCATCACGCCCGCGACCCCCGTACAGTGGTCCAGAAAATGAATGAATGGATATTAATACAGTGCCTGTAGTGTGTGAGGTTGGAGATATATATGACCGGAGAAGGTTTTTTTTTTTTTTCCACACTCACACACATGCACATCGTCATATGCGGGAATCAAACTCAAAGTAATAAACTACTACTGCCATTCAGTAGTTATTTTCTGTTTTTTTCTAGCAACATACAGAGAGACACTGACCATTGTTGTTTCTTAAGTGTCAGAGAACCAGAAAGCTACCTGAAGCAACAGGTCCCCTGTATGCTGTCAACACACTAAATTGTCCACTATCAAATGCAATGAGATGTAATGGCATTGTGTTGAACTAAACTTAATTATAGTCTCACCCTTCCATGCCTTGAGAGTGAACCAGTGACCCTCATGCTCATGTACTGTACCTCCTCCCGCACCCATGTACCCCCGTTCCCCCTGACTGGATTGCTGGCTGGCAAGTGAGAAGACTGACAGATGAGGCCTGTTCTCCAGTTAGTATCATGTCAGAGGGGAACGAAGCCTCGCAGCGGCGTCAGCCATCAATAGTGCCAGCTCCAGGTCTAATGAGGGAGACGGCTGCCTCAGCATTCACTCCCCCGTCTCAGGGATTGACCGACAAATCAGCGGTGCATCACAGCCTCCCCTTCCCCTGAAAATGATATGTTGACAAATGCAGATATTTCACTTTTAATTGACACTAAGAGACAGAGATGATCCGGCTGCCAAGGCTTCTGAGGAGTCAAGATCAAGACTGGATGGGTGGAACATTAGAAGAGGGAGGGAGAAAATGTGCAGAGTAAAATGATGTGAGAGAAAATATGTTTTTGGAATAGGCCTGGAAAGAGTTTAATATTTGTGCAGGGTTTCATTTTGTGTTTTATACTGTTGTTGCCAGGGATGGGATTTGTGAGATTAGAGGTGCACTCTTGAGATTTGTCAGCATTGACATGTACAGTGCGTTCTAATCCGTGCATTTCATTTAGGCAGGTAGGCTTTCATAGAAAGTCACTGTATTCAGTCTGACAATAGCTGAATTTCCAATCACGTGTCTTCCTCCTATTACATCTTAACAACTCTAAAGTATGCACATTATGGATAATGTTACCCTTATAGAATAGTCTGCTAATAAAAAAGCAACATTATTTTTATTTCTTTTGTGCAGACAAGGTTAGTTTTTTTTGTGGAAAATGGATGCATGGAACATTTACTAAAAAAATGCAATTTGGTCTCCTACCAATTACTAAAATTAGAAACCAAAATATATCCATCCATCCATTCATCCATTTTCTGAGCCGCTCATCTTCACGAGGGTCGCGGATGCGCTGGGGCCTATTCCAGCTGACTTTGGACAGTATATACATACATATAGATAGTGTGTTGGTGTACACGTGTGTTCATACACACATAAAAATGCCAATAAATGAACAAATCATTAATATTTAATTTAATATGTATTTATATATAATGCAGACCCTTGTAAGTACTTTTGAGTATAACAGTTAACCATAATGTATAATATATTAAGTTATAGTCATATCTGTCCAAGACTACAGCCATTATTAATCATTAGTACTATTCATTTTCTGTAATAAATGATGTTATCGGAAGGAAGGTGACAATATCATTATAATATTTATCGTTTACATCCTGCTGGGTTAAAAACTGGACCAACCCAGAAAATTTGGTCTAATTAATTGGGTTGTTTTGCAAAAAAAAAAAAGGTTTTGTGCAAAACAACTCTGGCAGGACCCAGAAGGTTGCACCAATTTGACCCAATGTCCTGGGTCGGTCCAATTCTTAATCCAAATTGGGTTGTTTTCAACTGGCATTTTTAAGGGTTTGAGCTGGGAAATCAGCTTGGGTAGTATGGTGGCTTTACATATCTCAGATCATGCCTTAAATTCCTTTTTAGCTATAATTAGGTCATCAATTTCCAGAATTTTCAGGAAGATTCTACTAATATTTGCGCTTTAAAATTTTATCCGGGTTCTTTCCTTTCCAAGTTACAGTTTTCAATGATGATCACCCGAGGGCAGTCTAAAGACGTTGCTAACCTTTTCAATTCCAGGAAGATTCCACTAATATTTGCGTCTTAAAATCATATCATGTTCTTTCCTTTCCAAGTTACAATTTTCAATGATGACCACCAGATAGCAGTTAAAAGAAGTTACTAACCTGTTCAGCTTTTCTCATGAATAAAACTGGCACTCATAGCCCTGTACTGGCAGTCCTATGCAAATATTTTCCAGTTGCAGGTCACAAAGAGAAACGCGACTGTCAACATTATTGGATTCTGAAATGGGCGACGGGGCAATTCAGACAAATTACAAATGTAACAGAATGGTTAGGTTTCATATTTGTGAGATCCGTTGCAAGACAAAGTGGTGTGATCTCTCCTTTTTGATTCCACAAGGAGATAAAGTATTTTAAGTACCGTTCTGTGGCGCGATGTGGAGTTAGATTCAAGCTCTATACTTGTTTGGGGAATTTCCCCATGAATGTAAGATTGAGTTTCTCACTGAATAAAACAGAAAATATTTACAGTATTATGAGAACTGGTATGGATGACTATCTGAAGTGAATGTGTACCCTTGGGTAGGAGTGGGTCATCTCTTGTTAAAGTAACTAGACCTGCAGGAGAGGATTCTTCGGCCCACGATAAAAGAAATACACACATGCATGGATGTGTGCACGCGCGCGCACACACACACGCATACACGCACACACGCACGCACACACGCACGTACGCACACACACACACACACACACAGTGTTTTTGCATATATATGTGAGATATAACGATAGTTTTTCTTTTCCTTTTTTAAGACAGGGTGATAACGCTTTTCATTTACCTAGGGTGAATGAATAACGTATGTCACTGCATACAGAAGACAAGATACATCTCGTTAACCAAAAAGATGATTATTTTAAGCACACATAGAAAGCATAGTACATATTCAATCTCAGTAGTGTAAAAACTTATAGTGAAAGACAGAGACCACACTCCACTCTATATATTCTCAACTGTTCACTCTTACATATTGTAGAGTAAATCGTAGGTACAATAATTAATTATAAATTGCATGGTAATTTTAGATTCCATACCTGCAATGAATATCGACAAAATCCCTCCATAGTTGTTACACTATTTATAGTTATACAGTTATAACATTTGCTGAGATTTGGTGGTACAACTACAAGAACTCATTACAGTCATTAATCACACTACCAAATGTCACCAGCTCAAGTGTTCTAAACACGTTGCAGATGACAGGTGCATTTTGTACATTTATTAAAAATCGAGATTACTTTGCGGGATATAATTTCCATTATGATAGACAAAGGGCACCAAGTTGTTTATTTGAGCTGGGCCTCGGTGGAGCAGAGCAACTTTGTTGGCAGCGCAACAACTGGTCAGTGGTGCCCTAACCCTAACCCTATCCATTCACAAGGCACTGACGGAGCTAGGATATTTTATTTGGGGAGGACATGGGTGGCCAAGGATCTCTCATGGGTCTCCAAAAAAAAAAAAAAAACACCTTACACTCCCAATATTATTCTCAGAAAATTCTGATAAACATTCCCTATATGTTTACTACAGAGGACAGGGGGAAATGTGAGATAAAATTACTGGAAAATTTGTAAAATAGCCAAAAGTCAATCATCTGAGCTGGCACCTGGAGTGGTCAAAGTATATATTTCGTATATTTATAAAAAATGGTTGGATGGATTACTTGAACAATTACTAAAACTATTATCTTCAAGTTCTGATTTCATAACTACTAATCCATATATTTTTTTTAAATGTAGTAATGCAATGAGAAGATTAAACATTTAATTGGTTTTACCGTGATAATGGCCTTCTGAAGGAAGCCATAACTACAAATTGGCCACAGTAAACTTGAGTTTGATCGAGAGTAGCTAAATATGAGGGGCATCTGGTTAGGATGCCTCCTCCCTTGTGAGGTGTTCTGGGCATGCCCCACTGGGAGGAGGCCCCAGCAATGACCCAGGACACAATGGAGACACTACTATGTTTCCTGGCTGACCTTGGAATGCCTTAGCTTAGGATTCCGCCGGGAGAGGTGGACGAAGGGGTTGGCGTTGCTAACCATCGTTATTAGACCATTCCTTTCAGACAGGCATGCCCAGCTCCGATGATAAGCTCATCAATAAGATGTGAAGAAGCCTGAAAGCAATTCTGATAATTTGAATCCGGTTTGTTCCAAGAGGAACACATCTGAAAGAAGCAGGACAGCGGACTTTCAGGAACGAGTTTTGACACCCATCTAGTATCTTTGTCAGACATTGGTGCTTATTCCATGTAAATCATTCTTTAAAGTTTTACGCACTTACCTACAATATATTCTGGCACCAATTGTGCAATAGAATTAGTGAAAAAGTTTACAATAAATGTCTTCCTGTTTGTTTCAGTTACTACATTACCTGTCCTTATCTTATCTTACCTTGATAAAGAGTAAATTCAGTGCACTTGTATAGTACAAGAAACATCAATAACGCAAACATTTCTTTATCAGTTTTTTTTTTATCACTTCGCTGGCTGTCAAGCTTCGCATCATCAAAAGTTATGAGACTGAATATGAGCAGGCAAAATGATATTGTTACTGTTAACTTACTCTACTTATTCTCATTAAATTTTATGCAACTGCTGTGAAAAAGCTACCCAGCAAATTTGTTTAAATATATTGTTTTGAAGAGTCACTATATCAAGTTAATGGTTCAATATGCATTCCGCCCCATATTGTCGCTATTTCATGTTCTCATGTTTTTGCCATATTAGTCTGGACAGACAAGAAGTCTTAACTCATTATGCAGTTGTGTGTGTGTGTGTGTGTGTGTGTGTGTGTGTGTGTGTGTCCGCGTGCGTACGTGTGTGCGTACACATATGTACTGCTGTAGAGCTGTAGTGATTATTAACAGAGTGAAAAGCGGCCAGCTAAAGCACATCCTGAAAAACAAACCAAATGCAAATGTGTTTGTCACTCTGACAGTACATCTCAATTAAGGCCTGAAACATTGCTCTTTCCTGCCAGCCTTACTGACCTCTCCTCCCACACATCGTGTACACACACTCCTTTTAAGTATAAAGACAGTGAGGACAAAGTGAAATCAAGTAAAAAAAAAAATGACAGAAGGCGAAAGGAAGTCTTCAGTAGAGTGACATGCGATAAAACTCTGGAGTGGAGTATGTCTAGTAAATTGACAACTTGGTGATGACGAGACCCAAAAATTCCACTTCGAGCGATGATGACAACAGTAATGGCAAATTCTCAGATCTGACACCCCACTGCACCCCCCTCACCCCTAACCCCCAACCACACACACACACACGCACGCATGCACGCACGGACGCACGCGCACACACACACACACGCACACACACGCACACACACACACACACACACACACACACACACACACACGCACACACGCACACACACGCACGCACACACACACACACACACACACACACACAAAATACAGACACATTAAAAATTTACTTTGTGTTTGTAAAAACTTAAATATTTGCCATACACACATATTCAGGACACGGTCGTTGATTTACACATGTTAATGGATTTGGTTGTTTGGATTGGCACCAAAAACAGTGTATGTAGTGATGATGATTGTTAGGGTTTTCCAGGTTATCTTTATCATAGGATTATGTTGGAATGCAACAGGTAATAAATACCTTACCTTGTCCTCCTTATCACAAGATCGTAAAACATCCCCTGAGATGTTTAGACTAGAGGACAAGGGCTTTCTATTCAGCCCACTCATACCCCCACTCTGTTCCTCCTAATAAATATGCCCTTGCAGGAAGGAGACCTTTCAGACTTCATTCGATAATCGCTGTTCAGACAGCGACGAATGGACTCTCCACCTGCAGGTGTCTAAAAGAACTTGCCTTGTCTCTTGTGGTTCTTGCAAAATAAGTTGGAGTGAGCAAATCTCTAACATTTTGGTGCCGAAACCCGGGACCCTCATACCCATCATCTGGCTGACGGAGGACGACGCGCTGTACACCGTCGACGGGCCAGCGTCCACTAGCCGGACCTGGTAAAGAAAGACCTGGGAAGGAAATTCTTCGCTGGGCCAGCATCTTAGGTCTGCCTTCGTCTGACAGAGGTGGATTGACGGGACCCGGCAGTGCAACGAACCAGGGGACAAGTAAGTTAAAGGCTTGAAATTGTGTTGTGTTGTTAAACGCGTAACACATAGAGGTGCACGGGAGATAGCTTGGGTTCAAGTCCCAGTGGAAGAAACAGGCTAAGAAAGGCAGAGCTTCTTTTTCGTTCATCGAAGAAGTGTGTAGACTCTTCTTTGTCTGTTTTTCCGAGCTGAGGGATCTGGCTTGGGTTAAAGTCCCAGTGGAAGGAACGTGCTAAGAAACACGGAGCTTCTTTTTTGTTAATCAAAGAAGGGCGTAGATTTTTCTTTGTATGTTTTTCCAAGCCAAAGAATAGCTTGGGTTCAAGTCCCAGTGGAAGAAACGGGCTAAGAAAAACAGAGCTTCTTTTTCTTAATTGAAGAAGGGCGTAGATTTTTTTTTTTGTCCGTTTTTCCAAAGCTGTTTGGGAGGGTTTTACACCCATCCCTGGATAGGCCTAAAAAAGCGCTGGAGTTTGTGTGATTGAGTGTGTGACTGGTAGGATAAGTTGACTAAGAAGCAGTTCTAGCATTGATCCACGGCAATAATACAGGCTAGTGATTTGTTGAAAGGTCAATTTAAACCTGCATTGAGGATCCTCAAAGAAAAAAAAAAATTGAAAAAAAATTGTAAAACCTTAAGCTACTAAAATTAAGATGGGAAATAAGAACGGTAAATCTCTTGCTCTGCTCTTCTTTAAAACGAGAAGTTCATGGCAAGTAGATTTCTTAATTGTATGCAATACATGCTGAAGTGGAAGAAAATGTATGGAGTACAAGGAAATTTGAAATGTGGAAGAAGTGGTAGAAGTGCTAGAGTGTGGTTGAAAGCTTCACAAGAAAGAAGAGAACAAATCCAAAAGACAAAAGATAGAAAGTTGAAAAGTGATGAGGCCGCCATTCAATTGAGATTTGAAAAAGAATTCTGGGTACATAGTGGCATCCCATTCAATGATACAGCTGAGAGTGCTTATCAACAACAGCTTAAAAATGCGCTCCTCACTAATTTCCGCCCTGAAATAGGCAACTGGGTGAGGAAACATTTGGTGGAAGTGGATGTTGCAAGTGTGACAACAACTATGCAATGGGCCAGACATGCTGAAAAAGTGATCAAAAAAGGCAAAAGCTCTGATGTATTTCATCTAGATAATGATGATGATGAACTAGATGAAGATACAACAGTCTTCTTCCAAGGGTCCCAGCTAGGCAGAGGGAGAGGTAGAGGCCAACAAGGTCGCAGGCCGCCATATAATTCAAAACCCCCACGAGATTCTGACAACTGTTGGAACTGTGGGAGACGAGGACACTTCACGCGAGAGTGTCGTTTTGCAAAACAATATCAATCAAAGGGTGGAGGAAGGAAAAGAGGAAAAGCCTCATTTTTAGCATGACAAGCTTCCTCCTCTTTGACCGCTTATGCTCATACAGAGAAAGAAAGAATAGATGCCCATATGACAGCAAAACATGTCATTGTCAGATTATTAGAATTTTTTTTTGATTATTAGAAGTCCTGTCCATCCAAGAAGTATGACAATGCTGTTTGTATGCCCAAATTACAAATGACTAGAGCTCAAATTGTGTTACACTGAAGTTAAAATATGCAAATCAAGTGGTAAAGAAATGCAACTTGCTTCTAGAAGATAAATAAATAAAATTAGAATGTGCTGTCCTCGTGTGCATGGGAGGGACCAGCTCATGATCGACCACAGGAAATGGCCAGCCTGTGACGAATCATTGTGGCTGAGACCTACCTTTTGCATGCGAGAGCTGTGCATGTGTGTGCGTATATGTTAAAATGATGAACATTGGCTAAAGTTTTAGTATAAAAAAATTTTGCTAGACTGTGGTCTATCCAATTTGCACCGCAGAACAGAAATGATTTTGAAAGATAAAAATGAGAGGAAAAAGAGAGAAATCTGTTTGCAAGCAGAAACTAATCCACACTAGTGCATGTTAAGTGTCGAGCCCACATGAGAAATTCGAAAAAAAAAAAAAAAAAAAAAAAAAAAAGACAGAAGATGCTTTCAGCAATTGGAAGAAGCTAAATTGTGAATTTAAGATTTTGCAATGCTACATTTAATAGGAATAATTGATTGGTTGTGTTATAAGATTATGCAAAATTCTAAATGCAAGCTAAATCTGAGAGATTGAGTTCTTCAAATTTAAAAACAAAGAAAAAATTCAGATTAATTTGCCAGTTGTTTGTTTTAGTTAAGTTTTTTTTGAATTGGTGGATTGTTCTACCAGGAAAGCTAAGTTGAAAATGATATATGAATGTTGTGTGGTGAGCTTGGATGAATTGGGACCAATGTGATAGAAAGACTCCTTTTTGGAGACTGCGTGTGAGATGCAAATGAACATTGATGAATGATAGCCTGAATGAAAAGAAATTACAGGTTGAATGGTTGAAGTCGTTGGCGACTACTATAGAGAATTAGTAGAGCGACTTTGATGAAAGAGTGATTTTGAGCAGGTTGAATGTTAGGAAGAAACGCGTAGCTTTTGGATTGATAATTAACTAGAAAAAAAATGGAGAACCAGTAACACATGTAGAAGATGTGTGAACTGAGAAATTGAGAAGCGTTTTGGAAAGTAAGTCAAATTAAATAATGATGGAATCGTATGTAGTAAAGAACACATTCTCCCAAAAAGTTTGTCAAGGTGTGAGGCATGGGCGTTGCCAGGCCTCAAAAAGGGGGGGAGTGAGTAGGACAGATAGTGGAAGATAGTAATAATACAACACTTTATGACAATGAATTTTCGAATACATTTGGTGTTATATTGTGGTAAATCTTTTGTTCTGGTGTAGATAGTTTAGCAACACGAGAGATTTAGAGGTTCAAAAGAAAGACAGTTAAAAGAAAACATTTTTGATTTGGACAATTGCAGGCTAACAGGAACATGAGAAAGATAAGAACTACGAGGTGGGATCCAATTTCATTGGGGAGATTGAGAATTCACAGCACCATACTCTAAGTCACATTTTTGAGCAAGCATGACAATAACATGTGATAGGTCAAGACATACAGATCAGGGCTTGATGTGGAAAGCAGACCTCGATGAGTTGATTTTCAATAATGATACTGAAGACAACATACTGTCCGATTAAATTGGAACTATAGATAGATAAAATGTAGCTCAAAAAATAGGATGAGTTGCAGGATTTACGATATAAAAACGAGACCTCTGTTATTAGGAGAATTTGAAGTTTGGTAAACAAACATTACCAGCAAATTGATGGAAGCAGCTACATTTGGAGATAGTCTTACAAGTGTTCAAACCAGCCTGTCATTCTCAGTGTCAGGGCCCCTGAAACCCAAGCCGAGTCTTCGCCTGCAGCCGTGAACAACCACAAAATGGTGCCTGGCTCTGAAGCACCTTTGACCTTTGGCGAAGGACAAGAAAAGACTGCTGTTGTGCTTGGAGGAGGACAAGTACACTCCAGAGGAAATACAACATCCTCGGGGACGAGAAAAGACAGTGAAAAGCGGAGGAACTCACAATGATGAAAATTGACTCATTTGAACAATGGACTCATTCAAGAGTGATGGATGGGGTCACTCTGAAGCAACAACAAAAGAACACCAACTTGATAGGGTGAAGTGCGGCAAAAAGATATGGACTTGGAGTGTCTGACAACCAAATCGCACTCCTTGCTACGGCGTTCCCAAATTTGGTGGAGCTTGGTTCAAAGTGGAAGGGAGGTTCATTGTGCACTGAGTTTGACAGAACTGAGGAGATTTGATAAATAAATAAATAAAAATTTGAAAAATACGTAGGGCTACAGATTATAATCAGAGATTGAACGGATTTGGATAAAACAAATAGGCTAAAACGGTAGGAAACAAGAGCAAGATCTTATATTTTGGCTCATCAAGCTTAAGACGTAGAGGTCGAGTTATATAAATTTTAGAACAGGACATTTGGCAGTCAGGAGGAAGCTAGGTTGCTCAATGTACCTACTCAATACAATAGTAAGGTTTTTTTATACCACAGTGGAGGTTGGATGGTCAGAAAGTTAGGTACGTTCAATTTTTAACATTCACACAGTCACGCATAGGAGTCACAAGGCGACAGTTAACAAGACAATGACTGCAATAGGGGCCACCTACGACTGCACCGACATGAAAAAGTAGAAGTGAGAGAGCAGAGTATGGGATTATATGCTAAAACGTCTGCTATACATTTAGCAATAGGAGATTCTATCAAGAGAAGCTACATGAGAGATGGATTAGAATCTCTTTGTCTGCGTGGGTGCGTGTGTGTGTGTGTGTGTGTGTGTGTGCGTGTGTGTGTGTTCACACCCTGTGTGGGTGCGAGCGTGTGAGGAGAAAGAAGGCATGGGTAAGACAATCTCTTTTAAACCAGGAGGCAATAAATGGGAACGCCCCTGTCATAAATAGTTTTTGGTTAAAGGGAATCATTAGGAAGTGTTCAAACTCTTCCCGCAAACATTCCTATTTGCCAGTTAAATGGGCACTACAATTGACTACGAGAGTTGCAAACAACAGATGAAGAGCAGTCCTTGGCAGATTATATGATCAGGACGCTCAAACTGTGTCAAAGACAAATTTACTGCCGCTTGATCTTTCCTCCTCACAGGTCGACAACCCCATCAATCCAGGAGACTGGGTCTACATCGAGGTCATCAAAGGAAGGAACTGGGCCAGCCACGACGGGAGGGACCATTCCAAGTCTTGCTGACTACACATGTTGCACCCAAGGTTGCAGGACCCACAAATGCATTAACGACGACTGCTCTCCAGGAGGAAACTGGATGGGAGCTTTGGACATCACCGCTGTGTGCCAGGATGAGAGAGCCGTTTTCAAGGTGTAAGGGCTCTACTACCAACATGGCTGCACCATCGGACGGGACCTACTTCATTCAGAAGTTCAGAGGCACTGCCTCACCTGCATCCTATGAGTGCACGTGCCTGTTCAGTACGGATCATGGTTTTGTGGTCACGAGAGTTGTCCGATGCTGCCTGCCAACTGGACACGAGTGTGTGCGCCAGTGTGTGTGACAGACCTCACCTACAGACTAGAACATCAGCAGCTGACGAAAATGCGAGCACATATACAACTTCTTAGACGTGACAGATGTGATAATGATAATGAGACGTGGATTGCGTAGATGCTGTTCTGTTGAGCATGTATTACGGAAACTTGTTGATTTGACCATCAAATATGCTTCGCAAGTAATGGATACGCTGATGTACTGTTTCTTTGTTTTTCTTTTTGTTTTTATTGATAGCATTCTGGTCGCCTTAAGGCAAAGGGACCGTGTAAGAATTTTCCTGCTAATAACGTCTGGCCAGCAGGTTTTTCGCTTGCACAATAAGTTTGATCTGGGGTATTAAGGTAATGCCTCATCTTCACTGGAAAAGTGTTGCTATCATTGTTTGTTGTTTTTATTTTTCCTATTCTTCTTTCTTCATTATACATATATATGTGTTTTTTTCTTACTTGTCTTTGTTGTTTGGGGTAGCATAATCATATGATAAAACAGGAGGGAGATGTTAGGGTTTTCCAGGTTATCTTTATCATAGGATTATGTTGGAATGCAACAGGTAATAAATACCTTACCTTGTCCTCCTTATCACAAGATCGTAAAACATCCCCTGAGATGTTTAGACTAGAGGACAAGGGCTTTCTATTCAGCCCACTCATACCCCCACTCTGTTCCTCCTAATAAATATGCCCTTGCAGGAAGGAGACCTTTCAGACTTCATTCGATAATCGCTGTTCAGACAGCGACGAATGGACTCTCCACCTGCAGGTGTCTAAAAGAACTTGCCTTGTCTCTTGTGGTTCTTGCAAAATAAGTTGGAGTGAGCAAATCTCTAACAATGATGATTACACATGTTTATGCCCACATTTAGTATAGCTCAGTATCTGTCACAATATAACATGCATTGGATTGTGCTCATTCATTTTGTACTCGTTTATTTTGAGATGTAATCATTTATCCATCCATCCGTTTTCTGTACCGCTTGTCCCTACGGGGGTCGCTAACGTGTTGGAGCCTATCCCAGCGGTCATTGGGCAGTAGGCGGTGGACACCCTGAATCGGTTGCCAGCCAATCGCAGGGCACACAGACACGAACAACCACCCGCACTCCCACTTAATTTGGAGTACTCAATCAGCCTACCATGCATGTTTTTGGGATGTGGGAGGAAACCAGAGTGCCTGGAGAAAACCCACGTGGGGACATGCCAACTCCACACAGGGAGGGTCGGAGGTGGAATTGAACCCGCACCCTCCGAACTGTGAGGCAAACGTGCTAACCAGTGCAGCATCGAGCCGTCATTTGAATTTACAGATAATGTCAAGTCAAGTTTATTTGTATAGCCCTAAATCACAAACAGTCTCAAAGGGCTTCACATAGCCAAAATTGACAATTATTCTCAAAGCATCCCCTGATCTTAAGCTCTCAAAAGAGCAAGGAAAAACTCAAAAAAACCCTGCCAGGGGAAAATGAGAAACCTTGAGAAGGGACCACAGATGGAAGGATCCCCCTTTCAGGATCACCAGGTTGTAATGGATGCAGAGAGGGCACAAGTAATACATAATATGAAAATCAATGAAAAAATGGATAATGTACTCCTTTGTGTTATGATCAGTGAAAAACATTTGCTGTCACTATTATGTGGTGTGACGGAGCAGGATTTTATGACCCGACTTAAACTCCGTAGCAAATAATGACTTGAATCAACTTGGTTAATGTTTGGTAGGGCCTCGACATGACTTGATTGATTTTTTTGTCTTTTTTCCATACATACTTAAACTTAAAGGAAATTACTTGCAACTTGTCATAGTGTCACACTCCCACCTCTAACACAAATATTAAACTAAGCTACTTGCTACTTTGGCAGTACTGTTAGTCAGAGATGATTCCATCAAATTTGATCACAGAAATCTGTGCCTCCCCTTTTTGAAGTCATTTCCAAACGTACTATATATGGTATTATGTATGCTAAAAGTACTCAGGTTGTTGTGACTATTTCTATTTAAAGGAAAACATAAGGAAAACACTTGGAGTCCCCAGAATTTTAGAGAAATTTAATCTAATCCCTCAAAATGCTGCAGAGATGCTTTTGTAATCTGTTTGGGGGATATTCTTAAATCTGTTCAATTTAATCCATTCCATATTACGTATTGTGAAGAATTATGTCATGGTCACAAACACAAACAAGGTAATGGGTGTGGCCAAACTGGTTGCAAATCCACCATCTTTATTTCTAGCAGCGAGTGAACAGAGAAGTGAACAGTGATAACACACCATTGTGATACGTTCATCTGAAGTCATGGTTCTACAGGTTCGTCGTCTTCACTGTCCTTTCGCTCCGGGTCATATTCTGGCTTGAACATGTACAGTTGGATGGACAAGTCTTATGCTGTTGACATCTTTCAATCAATCAAAAAATATGTGTGCATCGCAAGATAACTGTCAACAACAACAACTGTCTGCTAACAAACTACAAATATGTCCGACCGGAGTGGAGGCGCGCACTTGGCCTGAAGTATCTTGTGCATTTAACTTGCTTGCAGACGCTACTCGGGAGAGGGGTAAAAGAGGGGTCTGAGGAATTCTGACAAAAGCATTGCTGTTCCACTTTATATAGACCACAACTGAATGATTGAATCTAAAAAGGAAGGATTTACACGCATGATATGTCTACCGTAAATTTCGGACTATAAGCCGCTACTTTTTTTCTCAAATTTTGAACCCTGCGGTTTATAGTCCGGTGTGGTTTATATAGGGTTTTTTTTCCGTGATTTTTCTCATGACTAATACACTTATACACTCATAAAAAGGCTGTGGACCGCTGTTGTTCTGTTATGTTAATGAAAGTTATGCGTCCCTAAATAATCATCTATTTCCTGACAATCATCTTTGTGTATATTCTTTTACAAATGGTAATTAAACATTAAAAACCTTACGCGATCATGCGGCGACTTAACATGCATTTTTTCTAACGGCCATCGGGGGGGCTTGAGCAGAAAAGGTAAGAGTGAGAGAGGTGGAATATATGCGTCGAGGAAGACAGTAGTGGCGCGTTGTGCACGAGGAACGTTAGCATAAACAGAGCCCAATTATGGAAGACACTGGAAGGCGTGCGTATGACGCTGCTTTCAAGTTAAAAGCCATTGAGCTGGCTGATAAAGAAGGGAACTGAGCGGTTGCATGTAAACTTGGAATAAATGAATCGATTTAAAGTGGCCTTCCAACTTGGATGACCAGCGGTGAGAAATCGTTTACAAAAACTGGACGCATGCGAAGAGCAACTTTCGCACAAGTCTGCCAGTGGATCCTGACAGCTTGGAGCAGTGTGAAAAAATCCACCATCACCAACGGGTTTCGAAAAGCAGGTCTGCTGCGTGACGAAGAGGAGAGCACAAGCTCAGGAGTGAATTTGCCTCAGGACAAGAGTGACAATGGAAGCGACAACGAAAGAGAGAATGAGAAAGAGTGTTGCGACGTACATCTGGCGCAATTCCAATCGGACACTGAGGAGGAAGATTTAGCTGGTTTCAGTAGACAGGAGGAAGACAAAGACGGCTCTCAGTGACTTTGATGACTGGTATGGTGTTTTTTTTAACCCGCCTAGTTAGTGCTGTTACTTCCGTGTTTACAACAAAATGTTAATGTTATTAAAACTTTAGCCCAGCTAGTGCTGTTACTTCCGTGTTTACAACGAAATGTTAATGCTATTAAAACTTTAGCCCAGCTAGTGCTGTTACTTCTGTGTTTACAACGAAATGTTAATCTAATTAAAACCTTAAAAAGACTTTCTGTGTACTGTCTTTCTTTGAAAATAACTCGTGCGCATGTGCGGCTTATAGTCCTGTGCGGCTTATATAAGTATAAAAAAAAAAAAAAAAAAAAAAAAAAAAACATTTGCTGGTGCGGCTTATAGCCCGAAATGTACGGTACTTTAAAAATAAATGCTTTGTGAATTAACGCATTTTACGTTGGTTGTTTCGTTAACTAGGGGATGAAGCTACAGGTACCTGTAGCTCCATCCCCTAGTTAACATGTATGGGCTTGCACAATACTTACTGGTGTGTATCTGATGTTCCCAGGTGTGGGGGTTAGGTAACAAGGCCAAGGTATGTGTAAATAGAGGTGTTTCAATAGGTGTGTATGTGCGTAGCATCAGGTGCACCCAATCTGACTGCCTGACAGAGATGTACTCTTCAGCATGAAACAACAGCTGACGGGCTCCCAAGGGTGAGGACCACACACTAACACACCTGTACCAGTGGCCATGACATCAGGCGCCTTGTGATCTCCAAGGAAGGTGTTTTCACACACCCACTATCAGCAGTTCAGTGATGGGCCTGACAACAGAAAAACAAATATATAAGACAGTAATCATTTTCAGTAAATGTTTGGGAAGCATATTGCCGAAATGAAAACAAAAAGTTTTCTTTGATTATTCGTATCCTCTACTACTTCTAGCAAACAGGAAAATGCAATACAAGAACTTGGAGTGCACATTACTTCCAATTGTTAAACATTACTCACATGAAAAATCAATGAGATGCAACCATGAGCGCTCTCAAAAGTGGAAGTCTTAACATAATACACAGAACACACACATGCACACACACGCAAAACATACACGCACACATATACTATACACGCATGCATGCATGCACAAACACACACTCATACACACGCACACAGAACTGGTGAGCAGTCCAGGGTGTACCCGGATTGCTGCAGTCATCTGGGAGACGCTCACGCTCACCTGTGACCCGAAAGAGGTGGTTTAGAAAAGGAGAAAATGAAAATGACTCATGCAGACTTTGATCAAATAAATGAATAATATTATATAAAATCAGAACTATTTTCCTGTCTAATTGTTGCGACTTCCGCACTGGAGTTATTCATACACGCACACAAACGTGCGCGCACACGCATACACACACAAACACGCGCATAAGCACGCATGCACACACACACACACGCACGCACACACACACGCACACACACACACACACACACACACACACACACGAATCCAATAACATCTCTCCCTTGGCAGTGTGCTGTGGGAGCTGGTCAGCGGCATTAGTCAATTGATTGAGCACAGAGAAGGAGAAAGCGGAAGGAGCCGCAGGCCAAGAACAGCAGAGGAGGTGAAGACCTATTGGAAATCACTTCATCATGAGTATTTCAGCCCCACATGGGCAAACACGTTCAGACAGCCGCCACAGTCCTTAGCAGTCTGCCCCATTGCCAACAAATGTTTAACCATGCTGGACTGATGTAACCACTTAATACAGTTGACTTTATGCTGTTTGTTTTTTATTTTTTTATTTTCAGCAATTACCAGGATGTTTTTTTGTGCACTTTTGTTTTCTTCCTAAAATGAACAAACTTTCCATCTTGGTACCAGGATTCCATATAGTATTTTAGGGAAAGCTGATAAACAAGATGAAGTACCTCCATTGAGAAAATATCAAAATAATTAACTTTATTTCAAATTTTTAAATCAAGTGTTTTTGACAATACAATGACGGTATTGATCAAATCTATTTGATCCCTGAATTATTAGTGTTTTTTTTTTGTTTTTTTTGCTGTTATATGACCACAGAGTTAGAAAGAGGGTAACCCAGGGGTCTTATTCTGCTTTTTAATTTTTTTTTAGGTCATGGATATTTTGTTATTTATGTGCAGGGCTTTTCAAATCCTCAGTACTGTGCCAATTTTATACTGTGCCAATTTTCAGGTTTTGAAAGGGTTACTGGCTGCATGTAAATGAAGTCACTGTTGCAAATGTGTCAATAAGAAAGAGAGAGAGGGAGAGTAAGAGAGACAAAAAAAGAGAAAGAGAGCGAGAGAGAGCACTTGAACTCCTGTCTCTGCACTTCAGGATCCCATCCAGTAGCTGTGCTCAGCTGTAAACAATTGTGTTAACTTCCTTTATGTCTCTCGTCTTTGAATGCATTACAATCCAAGCCTCAATATAAGCTAGATAGCTAGCGCCTGAATGTATCCGCAATGTTTCGAAACACTTCTGCTAGCTACATTTCACATAAGCTGTCACACTTGGCAATCTGCAAATATTGCACAAACTAGAGAAACTCCAAATATACAGTGTATTATAGCTGACGGGGATGAAATTAAGTAAAATGCACTTGACTATTTCTTCTCGATAGAAAGACCATTAAATTGGGAGTAAATCCTAAACACACTTTTTATATACACTATAAAGAACTATAAAAAAACATTTACAATACAATTTTAAATTTTGCATTGATAGATTAATTGCCATCAATAGGCAATTTATAAGTTAAGGCATATGGTAAAGGCGGCAGCTACCACCCCTCGCCACCTTGTAAAACCGCTTGTGCAGCTTTATCATATCTCACAATATTTTCACACTCAACCAGAGGTAGCAAAAGAAGTGAAGTGAATTTTGAACTTTATGCGTATCTGTATGTTGCACTAGATGATCCACTAGTAGTAGTAAGACTATCAAACTATATTTGCTGTACAGAGAAGCTTTAGTTTCAGTAATGTATAAGTACTTGGTAGAAGACAGAAGGGCCAGTTGTCCGTGACCAGGGAGAATTCAGTTTCAGCAATGTGTGCAATCCTATAATAAGGTAAAGTGGCTGTTGTTGTCCATCACCAACAGCGCTGGTCAAGATCTCCTTTTTAGGACTGAAGTAAACTAGTAGATTGAAAACTACAGCTGTTACCCCAAGCCGTGACATCAGCTTCTTGTCAGGTATAAAAGCTACGGGCCTGACAAGAGGGGGGGTTCGTTGGCTCTCGTTCCAGGGGTCGTTCGTACCAAGGGGGGCTCGCGCTAGCGCGGGCTCGCTCGCTCTCTCTCTCTCTCTCTTTTGGGGAGGGGGGGCTTTTTTGACATCCATGCCTTGTGCCACTCAACTTTTTGGAAAGACTTCACCCTGACATTGGTTGAATAAAATCTTTTCCCAATCAGCCGTGGTCCCTGAAGTCCTCATTCGTCGGGAAACAGCCACCGATCACCGAGTGTTTTTTGAAGACCAGCGAAGCAGCAAAAACCATATACCACAGAAGTTTCGATACTTCTATATTAAGCAAACAAAATGCTTCTCTGAAAGTAGATATACATGTTCAACTCCTGTGTTAAAGTAAAAAAATAAATAAAATGGACTCTGTACAGTACAAAACAAATTTTTACCATGAATTGCTATGTAGTCTAAAAAAAAATATAATTAAAAAAAACATTATGCAGCATGTTGTTGTTACAGTTCTAGCTTGTGTTGGCACAACTTTTATTCTATCAAAACAAGATAGTTACAAAAAATGTTTCATTAACTACGGATAACGACAAAAAATGTCAATTTACTAGTATTTGTTTTTCAGATTAGATAGAAGAAAACCATTTTTGAGCTGAACAGGAAGTCTGGTCTGACTTTCCAACATAGCAGGAAGTGAAATGTGGCTGTATTACAGATGCTCTTGGTTTTAATTTTTTTCAGCAATCTTTAAGATGAGCAATGTCTCTGTCAATCTGTTATATGTAACTGTCAGCCAGTTGCTGCCAAACAATATCTTTCTTTTTCAGGAAGCAAGTGTCTGTTTTCTTGTCTTGTTTGCCCATATTGCTCCATAGGGATAGGCTCATCGATACCAAAGTATCTATATTTCATTCCAGAGAGTTCAATTTTAAGTATCAATCCTGAAGCCAAAGTATCGATTTTTGCAATCAATTTATTACATACTTTTAATTCTATTATTTTTTGTATGTTTTCTGCATACAAACTAATTTTCCTTTCTGCATGCAAACACGGGTGTCTGCTCCCGCCCACTCTCCCAAACCCATGTCATACAATTTCCTCTGCCCTCCACCTCGTATCTAACAATAAACAACATAAACTTGTGAATGCATGGTGGCAGCATCATCAGAAAGCAGAAGGAGAAGTGTAATTTGGAGCTACTTTCACTCAGTAAACAGCAAGAGGCAGTATGCAGAGTGTGTGACAAGGTTGTCAAATATCGTGGTAATACCACTTACCTTATAAAACATTTGAGGAATGTTCACCTGACAGTGTACCAAGAGGTGACAGAGACACATCCTGCATAAGACAAAAGTCATACAACGGCAGCGCACGTGATTTTGATTGCAGCTTTTTGTAAAAAATGTTATTTGGTCAAATACAAAAACTTATATGACCTATCCCTATTGCTCCATCAATTTGGTCAGCAAGTTGTGGTCAAAGGTAGGAAAAGTTTTGGATTCTCTGCTGAGCCATACCGTAGCCAATTAAGATTGAATGGAATATTAGTGAACGCAAGCTAGACAACAATGCAAGGCGGTAATGCTACTTATTTTTCTAAAAAGTCCCTTAGTGGAAAATTCTGACATGGAGAAAATTTAACACAGAAGAAAAAGTAATACATTTACAAACAAATAAATAATTGAACGAATCAATCAAGCGATTGATCAATCAATCCTAAAATGAAATATTGTAAAAATTAGTCCTACATTCAATGAAATAAAGTGACCCAATTATAATTGTGTTTGTACACAGGGGTGACTGCGTTGTACGTTGCTTTAAGAGTACAAGAAGAGGGGCACGCCTCTGACAGGAAAAAAAAGTAAGTTTATATATTACTAGTCTTTCTGGTGTCCATTGTAGGCACACAATCACAAACATTGGCCACTCCATGAGATACAGGCTGGAACACGTAATTGAAAAACCACCCATTGAAACGAGGGGCCTGATAGCACGCTTCTGGTGGTGTAGTTGTATATTTAATTGCAAACGTAAAATATTTTAGTTTCAGCATCCAAAATCATCCCCAACCCAGTTTAAATTCAGTGAAACTGTGTTTTACTTAACAGAGACAATGCTTCACAAAGATAATGTGCCATATAAGCTGGTGCAACTTGAATGAAAATGTTTGATTAAGTAGTCGCTCATTATATATGTATACAGTGCGCCTAAATGCCCGGAAAATACAGTGAAAGCACCTTCACTACGAAGCAGGGCTGGAAAACAGCGATTGTAATGATAAAATACTACAAACACATGTACTTTGAATGACTTCTTTGAATGGGTTACTATGTTGTAGTTAATTAGTCTAAAAGACTGGATGGGATTGTGATGGCAGTGGCTGACACCATGGCTGAAAGCATGCAGTACATATAATGGCCTCTGGATGCCAGTGTGGTGCTAGTAAATATGCTGGATGAGGCAAGGGTTTATAGAGAGCACGTGTAATGAAAGCAGTGGAGGAGCTGAGAAAAACTCTCCTTCCTGTTGGGTCCAGCTGTTGCTCCTCAATCGTCAGTAATAAGCACTGTAAAAATAGAATTATACTTTATAGCTGTGATTTGTGGAAAAAAGATGCAGGTAAGATGGAAGCCGACTTCAAATTAATTATTTAGAGCCTCTGAGGTGTTTATGTGAATCTAATGTGTTGAGTGTGCATTTTCCTTCTTTCAGTACCCTGTGCTTTGTGTGACATATAGGAGGGATTTGTGTGACATATAGGAGGGATTTGTGTTCATGAGTATATTACCCGATACCCCCTCCTTTCAACCACACTCCTACTCGTGACACCACACCCCCCAGAGGCATGAAGCAGACTGTAGGGCTGGTACAGGAACAGAGCTGGGATCATGGAGGGAACACTGCAGGCATCTGCCCTCAGGAAGCAGCACCAGCCCCATGCATCTGGCACCAAGGCCTCCATGAGCCAGGAAATGGCACACCTCAATGACGACCCCCCCCCCCCCCCCTGCACGCACACACACACATGCACACACACACAAACTCACACCCAATCACACACACAAACACACACACACACACACACACACACACACACACACACACACACACACACACACACACGCACA